>NC_044284.2:63241160-63488934 GCF_004027225.2 Strigops habroptila
TTTTACTTACATGGAATAGCACCTCATTCCATAGGTGTTTTCCCTGATATCACACAATTATGCCCTGAACAAGCTATCCATCACTGGGGCGCCCTTCCCTCTTCACCTTAGGACTTCTTACATAATAAACAAAGCACAACCCCTGCACGAATATCCTTCACCCCTAAAGCAAAACCCTCACCATCCCCTGATCCTCCGCACATCAAGCCCATGCACTGTCTGATGTACTGATTTCACAGTGGGTGACATTGCTCAGAGTGGGCACCACATCTACACATCTCCTAAATCCCTCCAGGGATGGGGACTCCACCATTGCCCTGGGCTCACAGATGTCTTGTTCAGCTTGCAAACCTCATGTGGGCACTAACAAAGATGATTAAATTGGCGCTGTTTCTAAGCTATCATTAGTATCATTTAACAAACCTCATAGACAAAAGCAGAGAGTTGAATCCAGATCATCATTTCCAAATACAATACCAAACAAATGCAGAAGTGCTGTTTTCTAGTAAGTTCTATCCCTTTCACTTCTGACTAATATGAAGTTTGATGTATTTTAGTGGATCTTTAGTTAAGCAGAATTCATAAGATAAACAGAGAGCTACTAATAACCAACTGCTATGGCCAGGCTGCCAGGAAATCCCTTCAGTAAGGAAAATGTTGAGCAATTGTTAGCCAATTTCCTAGGGATTTTATACATAATAAGCAAAGTACATTAGGAGCTCTTGATTTAACAAACACCCCTGAATTATGCATTTGTGTAATGACAAGTACTGTAGGCAACATTTACACAAGTATGCAAATTTTATGTAGAATCTAGTTTGCATATGGTGAAATGCCCATCCCCCGCATAAACCATGGGATAATGCCAGGGAAGAGTTTTCAGCATGGTGAGCGCTGCACAGCTTGATCGAGGAAACACAGGCTTCTAAAATAACCAGCAAACCTATTGGTTTAACTGGTATGTCAAAAAAAGAGATGTATAAATCACTGGAAAATCATGTGTGCTTTGAGGATTATGTCTCCAACCTGGTTTTCCCATTGGGTGACATGCCAAACCCTGGACACCAAAATGGGTTATGCTATAGAGCAAATACCAGTCATTAACTTTCCTGTGGTTTAATAATTACACCTCTTCCTGGGGATGTGATTAAACCACACACAGCATTAGAAAACAGAGGGAATTAAGTCAATATGCCTCAGAGCTGAAGAGTAAGTGAATGTGTATAGTAAAAAAAAAGCTGGATCAGATGGCTGGATGTATATGTTCAAGGTCTGTACAGCAGTGCAACACACGAATGCAATAAGAATAACATCATTACCAGATGTAACGGCATTCTCCCCCTCCACAAGGGAAATGCAGCATTGCATTACAGAAAGGCATGAGGGGCACCAAGGCCAGTAGGGGCCTGACCCCCCACCATGAGCCCTGGTTTTCTGGATGGAAGGGTGACTCCTTGTCGGAACACTTTGCTCCGCTGTTTGCTTCAGCACCAGTGCTGTGGTTTTATATTCCTTCCTGGAATACAGGGAAAGAGCACCTGAAATGCCTGGCAGGGTACTGCTGCTTCTTAAAGCGCATAGAGGCAACCAGACTGAAGCCCGTGGAAGGAAACATTGGGCCCAAGGACAAACACTCTTACCCCACACCTGCGCCCGGCTGCAGACGAGCTGAGTGTTCAGCCGTTCGTATTCTCTTCCACTTTGACTTCAGCATTAGAAACATTTCCAATCAATACAGTATTACTACATAACATGATGATTCATGTGGCACTGAAAGGTGACATAAGCCACAAGAAATGGCATTTCTGAAGAACTGCATTAAACAAAGACTCTCCTATTTCTCCAATTTTCAACTGGAGCAAGTCCAGGAAATTCACTTAAGTTACTTGTGGGTGGGAAGCAGGAACTGGGGGAAAGAACAGTTTCTCTGTTTCTCTCCCTGCCTGGAAGACAAAGTTGTACAGCACCCTCTCAGTGGGACACTGATACTTACCCAAACATCTACAATGGAAACAATAAATTCGAAGTGTGATGCTGGCAGGGAGAGCTTTCCAACTCCACTCTGACACTTGCCTAATCCTCCCCAGGTTTCTCTCAGCCCACTTGTTTCCCAGCCCATGGCCTTGCATCTGAGACTGAAGATTATCTGAGCAGCAGGGGAGGTCGTAAGTGGGGGTTCCACTCATCTCATCCTCTGCAGCGTTTGGCTCGCGCTGGGTATCACACCATGCTCCCCAGAGAGAGCCCCTGGGGACCATAGCTCTGATCTGGACCTGAACCAGTGACCGGGAGAGGAGGGACCCTGTCAGGCTGTCACTGGCCCAGCCATCCAGCGCTCCTTCATCTCAGCAGCAGTTTTACTGCCAAATGTTTGTGGACCTCAGAGGGTGTGATTCTGAACTCTTTAAAACACCCCAATCACTGAAAGATAAATGTTCAGCAGCAAATTTTCTTAAGAAAAAAAAACCCAAACCAAGAAGAGACAGTGGTGTAAGTGTCACTTCCCTGTCTCCAGAGAAGAGGGCATTGGGGCAGCTGAATGCACGAACTTGATGCAAGCAAAAAGGAGCAAATTCAAATTGCTAAAAATTGGTATTTGTCTCTAGAAACCTTCCAGCTTCACCAGACCCACTGGTAAAACAGAATAATAAATACCTTCAGGTTGAGTGAAAATTTGTAGGTGGGGACAGCTCTTTTCCCACTAAGAAGCCTTTGCCTGCGGGCCGTGCTTGCTGAGCGCACGTCTGGAGGGGATGGGAAGAGGGCTTGTTCTAAAATCATTTGCAAACAACAGTAACAAGCCAAAGAGGTTTGGCAAAGTTTAGGAGGATGCTGGCTCAGGAGGCCAAATTAATTGGCTTTGATGGAATAACATCAGGGAGGAATTTAAGACTAAAGCATTTCAGTTGTGAGTCATTTAGGCTCCAATGCCACCATCTGGTTCTGGACAATCCTGTAACCGTTGCTGCTCAGGGCAGAGTGTGGCAGCCCTGTGCCAGGCAGGCAGTCGCAGAGCCCTGCGCTGGCCAAGGCTCCTTTCCATTCCCGGCATGGGGGAAACGACAAAAGTGACAAAGTTTTAATTTTCTTTGGACATTCTGCTTCAATATTTCCGGGGTTTTCTCTGAAAAACCCAAGGAGAAGATGTCTCATTTTTCAAAAACTTGAGAAATCATTTTCCACTCAGTGGTAACACCCTCAGAACTTAACTGTAAGTATCTATTTCCTGTGTAAACTTGCTTTTTAGCAGAGGAAAAATTGGAAGAAAGATGTTCCCCCTTAAAATAATACTTTTAACAAATAATTTCAGACGATTTTAGCTAATTCCTTACTCCACTTTCACAAAAGTGCCCCAATACAGACTCGGGATATGAATGCACTTGGGATATGGTCAGCACACCCAGACCAATCACTCTCTCACTCTGAGCACAGGCCTCCTCACAGAACCACAGACTGGCTGAGGGTGGAGGGGGCCTCTGGAGATCGTCTCATCCCACCCCCTGCTCAAGCAGGGCCACCTGCAGCAGGTTGCTCAGGCCCATGACCAGTTGGGTTTTTAATGTCTCCAAGGGTGGAGACTCCACAAAGCAGCAGCAGAACTCTTCTTTAAGCAAAAGATAGTTAGTCTGGGGTGGCCTGACTTCGCTAAACTCATGCTGTATTTTGTCCCATTGGTCATTTACCTCCACACCTTTCATCACCCTTCCCACAGCAAAGCTACATCTGCTCTGTTGATCTGGTTGAGAAGCTAGCAGCCATCAACCACCTCCTCTGCACCGCTCCCCTTTCTGCCTGGGGGTTACGTGGCCACACAGTACAAGCAGCTGC
Source organism: Strigops habroptila (assembly GCF_004027225.2). Lineage (NCBI taxonomy): Eukaryota > Metazoa > Chordata > Aves > Psittaciformes > Psittacidae > Strigops > Strigops habroptila. Next base: position 63,244,989 of record NC_044284.2, read on the forward strand.
ACTAAAGCACATGGCACCAGTCTGCTGGAGGAGGGGGTCAGTGAGTGTTCGTCTTTGCATCACTTCATCTTTCTTTTTGTTTGGATATTATTTTCCTAACTTCACTTATCTACACCCTCTGGTTTTCCTGGCTTTTGCCCTCATGATTCTCCCTCCATCCCGCTGCGGCGTGAGGAGTAAGCAAGAGGCAGGTAAGTGCTTAGTTCCTGACTGGGGTCAACTCACCACTAGTCTGTCCCTAATGCAGATCTTTTTCCCCATCCTTTTGTCTCATTAGCCACCCAGCATCTCCCCATGAGGCTGAAATAATATTTATGGGAATCTTGGACAAAGCATTAATTTATTAGGGGATCAGTTTATGATCAATATATTTAAAATATAAAATATGTTATTATAAATATAAAAATATATATTATTCATACATATTATATTTTAAATTACCTTTTACTTCTTTTTCTAGCCTAAGTGCAGACTTGATTGAAGAAACCTTGAATTTCCTTCATTAAAATATAGCTCACATTGTCCTTGGGAATCTCCACTTTTTTTGCACTTTTTATCTCTAAGGCACAACTTTTCTGTTAATATTTTTTCTTTTCATTATAGGCTCTTTACTCATTCATTGTGCCCTTTTGAGGCATTTATCCAGTTCAGTCTGGAGTCATTCCCCACAGCATTTTGTCTCTGCCATGCAGATTCTGGATGGGTTTCACACCTTAGATTTAAAAAAGAATGCCAAAGCTCTTCCACATGCAAAGAAACCTGGAGACCAACACAAGCAGAAATACCTGGACCCTGTCGCATCTGCTCTCTAATCTGTATCTGGAAGGTTAAGAGTCTCCCATCATAATACAATTACTGGTACTACTTACTTCTCTAATAACATTGCCGAGAGCTCTCTGCATTTCCAAACCCAACCCTGAGGGCATACAGCAGACACTGCACTACCCCAGCAAAGCCTTATATCATCCCTTCCCATAACTGTTTCGTCTCACAGTGTGGTTTCTACACACATTAGTCCTCCTTTGTTCTATTTACCAGGTCCTTGGTGTGCAGATAAACACACACACTCACTCCCTAGGGGATAAGAATTTGCTACCACGCTGGTTCAAGCCAGTGGCTCCTGTTTGCTTCTCCCAGGCTCCTGCTCTGAACCCGCTGGCTCTCCTGACCGCTGGGAACCACTGACCCAAGACCAGGTTCTAGGAGAGGCGGCAGTGGGTGGGAGAATGCAGGGTGTCTCTGCCCAGGCATGGGCCTCCACCAGCCGGCATCGCCGCTGCACCTCGGGCAGAAGCAAGGTGTGCATACGACGCACGGCCCGGGTCCAGGGAGCTGCTTCCTGGCGGGTCTACTTCTGTTTGTAGAGTTCCCCTACTGAGGAAATACCTCATTGTGTTCTGATGCGTGCAGACAGGGCCGTGAAAGAGTCATAGTACAGGCATGGAAAAACACACTGACAGGGAAAGCGCTGCAGATATGCACTGATTCAGTGACGTTAAACAGAAATAGTTTGGGCCAGATGCATCTGTTGTGTCATTTATTTAAATTGCAGGGCTTGTTCCAGGAGAGAAATGGGTCCTATCCCAAGGTCACTGATGTATATTTTACATTACAAGAAGACCCAAAGGCGCACCAGTCTATTGAATAGGTTGGTCTGCTTTAAATAAATATAAATTACAAATACAATAGGAATAAATATAAATCATAGAATATAAATATAAATTATGAAAATAAATTCTAAAACAAATTATACATTAATAGATGTCTGCTTGGTAGAAACGTAATAAATGCATCATTTTTAACGAACGTAACGGAAGTTCCTCTGACCACTGAAGCAGAAATGCAATTTATCCCATTGTGAGACTCTACCCAGGGAACTTTAAAAAAACACCAAAATACAACCAAACAACTATTTCCCTGAACACATTCCACACCCTTTATTATCTAAATCATATGGACATGAGGGATAAGCAAGCGCATTACCGGCTGTAAGAAGTGAGCTGCATGTTGTATTGGAAAAGTCACCCAGCGCAGGACCTGCACTGATCAGACACATCTGCAGACATGACCAGCTCCTGAAAACACATGAGAACTTGCAGTGATACCCCAGAGGTGACACACAGCTGTGTTTCCTCCCATACTGTCACTATAAGGCTGTTCCTATAGTGTTCGGTGTGATAACCAGCTCTTCTTAAATCAGCCTGCGTTTGCAGCAAGAAAATAAGGAGACAAGATCATCAACTTCCGAAAGACTGCATTTCTGTTTTGGTTCTCCACCACTTATTGCCTTCTTCCTCCCATATTCTGCTTTCCTTGTCACAAACCTGTCTCCCCCGGGCAGCAGAGTCCTGCTCACGGGAGCACAACCCAGGAGCTCGTGTGCTTCCCTGCCTGGAGGAGCCGAGCCCTGGGGAGCACCACGGTGAGGGGCCCTGTGCCTGCTCCAAGCTCCAGAGCTCCACAGCCAGGGGAGGTCAGAATGGACCTTGACATGCACATGTCTAAAACAAGAAAATCACTTGCAAGGCAGACACTTCATTAACTTGAAAAATTCTGATTTTTCTTATGCAGCAACCTGAAGTTATTCCTGTTCTGCATGCAATGTCAGGAAAACCACTGACTCTGCTGCTTTCTGTCCTGGAGTAAAATGTAAAAAAATGTCTTACAAAGGAGTTTTTTTGGTTACTTCCACAGTTACACTTAACCACATGTATTGCACATACTCATTTTCTCCTGAGCTTTAAGGAATATGCTGCCTGTGTGCATGGATACTCTCATTTTGAGCGAAGCCACACTATTCACACAGACCTGTGAATGCAAAGCTTAAATGTTGAATTTCACCAAGTTCAAACCTGAACTCTATTTAAACAAAGTAGGATTTAAAAAGTATCGTCTGCAAGAAGGGATTTTTCTAGCAGATTCTAGGATTAGCCCAGAGGAAGTGTGAGACAATAGATTTTAACATTTTAATAAACAAGTGATTCTCTGGGGAATTTAGAAATTAAAAGAGATATCAACCAGTTGTGGTCTGTGTGCCAGACTGTTTCTTTACTTCTGCCCTGCTATTCCTGCTTTCTGTTCTCGCAATGGTTACTGAGATAGAATCATAGAACCATAGAATCCCAGACTGGTTTGGGCCGGAAGGGACCTTAAAGCTCATCCAGTTCCGACCCCCTGCCATGGACAGGGACACCTTCCACTAGAGCAGGTTGCTCTAAGCCCCTGTGTCCAACCTGGCCTTGAACACTGCCAGGGATGGGGCAGCCACAGCTTCTCTGGGCACCCTGTGCCAGTGCCTCAGCACCCTCACAGGGAAGAGCTTCTGCCTAAGAGCTCATCTCAGTGTCCCCTCTGGCAATTTAAAGCCATTCCCCTTGTCCTGTCCCTACAGCTCCTTGTCCAGAGCCCCTCTCCAGGTTTCTTGTCAGCCCCTTTAGGCACTGGAGCTGCTCTAAGGTCTCCAAACTGCTATAAGGTCTGCAAAATAAATAAACCTGCATCTCTTCCTCAGCTCTCTGTGTTTGTAGTGCCATGGCTCCAGCCAGCCTTACCAATCCCTTGATGGCCAGTGGCCATGAGGGCAACCTGGGGGAACACCAGCCACTGCTTGGTGGGGGCAGCCATGCCCCACATCCTGCTCAGGAAAGCCAAGGGCATGGTGGCAGAGCAGGGTCTGCCTCAGCAGCCCCTCTGTGCCAGGAGGGATTTGGATAACGGTGCTGGAACAGCCATTGAGACACAGAGCCAGAGCTCTGTGCCGTCCACAGCCCTTCCTCACCTCGCAGCTTATGCTATGCTTCATCCTTAGCTTGGTACACATGCACACTGGCTGGACTCCTCTGGAGCCAGGGATAGGTTCAAGAACTCTTTTTTTCCTCTGTACTTCCACCCACAGCTACCTGGGGATTTGAGTTATAGAAATACTGGTGGAGAATTATACCTGACAAAAATATTTGTCGTTTTTGTTTCCCCCAGCGTTAGAATCTTGCTTCAGGGCACAAGGTGCTAGTTTCAGTGAATATGTTCATTAGCAGACAACAAATAGCATTAGAAGGTATGTTTTTAAACAGTATTGGTGATCCAAGCCCTTATTTAAAAGCAGCCCCCAAACTGTGCGGACACCACAGACGAGTCACTGAGCAGAACGAGGTACCTGCCAGGGTTAAGCTGGGAGCAGAGCCTGGCTCCTGGTCCCTGCATCACTGGAAGACCTGACAGCTCCACTTATTGAATGGAACTTGGAGAGAATGCTTAGCAGAGGAGGTGCAGGCAATGAAGGCATTTCAAAGTGTCTTGTTCTGACTATGTTTAAGCAGTTTCTCCTGGCCTGAGCTTCTCTGGGGAAAAACACAGACCGAAGTTTGAGTCAATATGAAAATACACACAAGGATTCTCAGAATAGCACCACAGAAGCACCATTCCCAATTCCAGTCAGAGGAATTCTGCCTACTTATAACTGCTAACGCCACACAACATATGGAAGCGCCAAAATGCCCACGTCAGAGCAACTGGAGTTACATAGACTCCTAAGCAAGATGTCGGTCTCAGCCCAGCAGCAGGCTGCAGCTGCAGTGAGAGCAAGTACACCAGGAACAGCTTTAATCACAAATACCTGCTGCTACATCACTGTCGGGTACCATTGCACATCCCCAGGAAGCCAGTGAACAGGATCAGGAGCTGGGAGACAGACTGAGATGTCCGGCTCTTGAGAACCTGGAACAGCAGCATGGTTTTACTAAGTCAGTTTTGTATCACCTGCCACAAGAAAACAAGGGGAGACATGCTGTATTTATATCAGGTGGCTCAATTCCTGTATCATCGAGGCAAAACAGGAGCCTATGTTATTTCTGTCATTAGTTATAATTAGAGAACTCTAATCAACCCCCTGCCTGCCCCAGTACTCAAAAGTGTTTGAATCTGCAATTTTGCTTGTGTTCTTCATTAAAGAGAGAAAAAGGAAAAGAAATTCATTCATGAAATTCCCGTCCATATCAAGGACTTTTATTTTAGGTTTTACCTTCAACATATGTATCTTTGGATCTTTTAAATAGGAATGCAGTTCTCCTCCTGTGTCATCTCCAGTAATAATTCTCTCTATGCATAAATGTGTGTAATGCCTATTAAAGACTAGACATTTCTCATTCCTCTTCAGCAATAATTATAGGACTTGGGTGCAGATTTAGAGAAGAAATATGAGGAGAAGATAAAGGTCTCTGAGACAACCACAGGAGGTATTCGCTGCACATACTTTCTGGTGCAGAAGGGCAAAATTACTCAAAAATCTTCAGCATCTTGAGTCTCAACTATTTCCAACAGATGGTGCTGATGATATAATTACTAGTGATTACATTTCAACTTTTATTAGAGAAAGGTTTAAAGGCACAGGTAAGCAGCATCAGGCCTGGGCTGAGATCTTCGCCGGGGCTGCCCAGAGGCCTTGACACCGGATTTCTCCTTCACCCACTCCACCGCTTGGCTTCAACATTCCCAGGAGGTTCCACACAGGCGCTGGACAAAAGCCTGTTCCCATGCACACTGCTGCAGTCTGGAGCATTCCCTACCACATCCTCACAGGATTTTATAGGATGCCATGGATTTCATAGGATGCTGGATTTAAGAGGTTTACAGAGATCAGAGTGACAATTGGTCATCCTTTTTCACTCTATTGTATCACTGCTCAAAAAGGTGTCATCCACATCTGCTATAACATGAATCAGGGCTTCATGTTAGCCAAGTGTTTCACTCTCACAACCAATAATAACAAATGCTAGTAGCAGAGAACCAAGGTGATCATGCCACCTTTGCCTGACACTTCTACACTTGCGGGAAATCGATACAAGAAGCTTAAACACCTGATTTCAGAAACAAATCTGCATACCGAGGGGTGCGAATGAAGGTGAAAACATGCAAAAAGGTTCTGCTTTGGGAAAGACCACAGACCTGCTGGTTGCTAGAGTCACAGGTCTGCAACAAAAGCACTGGTCAAACATCTGAGGCGAATATCTTTGTTTTGCTCAGAAACTCAACACAGTTTGCTCAGAATTGTGTCTCAGACACAGACAATTGCCTGTGTGTTTTAAAAACCAGTGACAGTTCATTAAAGTTTGTCCTGCCTTGTGGGGGAAAACTCTCCCTGAGCCTAGAATGGGATAGGCAGAAGCCCCAGAGCAAAGTTTGGCTTTCTTGATAAATAACAACGTGTCAAACATGTGGCGCAATTGCCAGCTCTGAAATACCCCAAGCATGTGCTGAATGGAGCAGTAATGAGGCCAGGATTTAATAATGGGCACTTGAATCCCACGGGCTTCAGTGTTACTGAAGTATGCATGCAAGAACCTTTCTGAGAGGCTTTCCAAACTGGAATCGAGCTGTAGCGATCACTGAGCTGGACAGGCCTGTCTCAGTTTTGTCAGATTTCCACATTCCCACCTTTTAGAAAGTTGCTATGAGACAGAGCAATGGCCAGCACTGCAGTGTGGGTGCATTCCCACCAGACCACACGCCACATCCAGTGCAGTCAGGTGAGCTGCAGGAGCAAGAGAGCAAAAGGGGCAGGAGTCAGTTACAGTTCGTTCAGCTTGTCTGGAATGGGATGTGTGGTGACTGTCATATATCCCTATAATTATCTCAGAACTCAACTGCTTCTTGCTGATACAAGCTAAGCTGATGAACTAGGCTAACAGACAAACCCACAGCCTCTAAAGATGCAGTGACACCAGCTTGCTCACAAGCCTGCTATTTGTGTAGCCACAGTGCCAAGGATCCAGACATTCCCCTGGGATGCAGGGCCTTCACAGTCTTAGCCATCGCCCATTAGCAATCCCTGTTGGCAGGGATGGGCCTTCGACACCGAACAGCACAGCTCCACAGGATGAAAGCTGGAAAACTCATAGAGAGCTTCCTGAGCGCTAGTGTCCACTTGTCAGGAAGTTAACAGGAACACATGCACCAAAGAACCAACTGAGGTTTTGTGATGGGAAAAGCAAAGTTCTCCCACGGTCACCAGTTCAGCCCAACATACTAAAGGCTATATCGATGTTCTCGTGCTCTCAGAGCTGAGGACAGAAGAGGGGTACAAACATTGCATGATCAAAAAAAAAAAACAACCCAAAAAGCCAAAAAATCCCCAGCCCAGGCTCAAAACCTGTATTGTCAAATTTACTGTAGCACTTCCATGCTTTCTACCTCCCAGCAACCTACAAAACCTGCCACACAACATACACATTCTGATCTCCTGGGCAGCTCATGGAAATCACTCCGTGCCTGAGAAATCCTTTCCCAGCTTGGAAAGACCAGGGCCCTTCTGCCTTGCCAGGTGGGATGTGCCCCTTCTTGTGCCCCAGGTTGCATGGAGACCATCACAGCTCCAGGTTGGTGACTGGTAACATGCTCCTCTCCTTAGTAATCCCCATCCTCAGACACCTCTGCCCGTTTTTCTGCCCCCAGTGCAGCCTGGCTCAGTCCAGGTAGATGCCTGAGAAGCCACTTGTACAGGCTGCCGAGCCCCATGGAGTTCTTCAAGTAATCACCTTGTACACCACAGGCCTATTATATTCAGTGTTTCAATTCTAAGTGGTTTATAGAGCCCACCACAAGCAAAAAGCATGTTTCCAGTTAATTCATTCTGATTTCCCAGCCCAGCATTCCCCAGCAAAATTAAGAATAAAAACAATTAGCAGTCAATCACCATGACAGAACTGCAAGAACATGTAATCTACCTGCAAACAACAGCTAAGGACAGTTCAAAAGGCCTGCGAGGGCAGCCTGCGCAGTTGCACGGAGCTGCTTTTCACTGCTGTCAGGCAACAAACACGCTCATGCTGGCTGTGTCAATGCTCTCCTGGGAACGTCATCCAGCCCTGGCAGCACAGCCAATTCAGGCACAGCGCTGCTCTCCTCCTGCTTCTCAAACACATCACTCAGCTCGGGTGGCCTCGACAGCGGTTCTCCCATCTATGCCTTTCTTCTCCATTGACACCATAGGCGAGCAACAGTCTCACCCTCTCAAAGCTTTCTGTGTCCACATCTACCCCAGGTCTGTTATTTCCCCTGCATAAAGCTGTGCGTTATTTGCTTAGCTTTAGCCAGAGCCACAATTCTTCCTCGAGACCACCAAAAGCCTGTTCCCTTGTGTGAGGAGGTCCCTTGGGCACCAAGCACAAGCAGCAGCAGAAGCCACACCCCAAACGAGCCTCTGATGTGTGACCTGTTTGCCGGAAGGCACTGGGCAGAACCTGAAACACCACGCAGGTAACAATAGTTTTAGCACTGGCCATGTCTCCCAAGTTTCTCCCGCTCCAGGAAATGGGAAGTCTTCTTCTGTTCCTGAGTTTTCCTCCCTGAAAAATGGACCAACTCTTCAGCTCGGTTTCCTAACACATCAGGCCAACTGGCAAAGTACAGCTGTGTCTACCTGCACGCACAGGCTCTGCCAGTCCCCCCCTAACCAGCCTGTAACCCCCCACCAAGCTCAGCTGGCTCTGACAGAGGAATAAAGAACCTTCTCCTGAATTCTTGATGAAAACTGGTGGCCGAATAGCGAAAGAATCTTACTGATATTCTTATTAGCAGAGAAAGTGCAACAGGAGCCTGCCTCCAGCATCTGAGGTTTCACATGGGAGAGAGATCATGGAGCACCAATGAAACCCTGTACCCAGCTAAGGCACGAACCCCTATGGGGAGTCTCTGGGATCTCTGAAGTGTTGAACTCTTGCTGTAACTGTAGTAATGACATTAAAGATGGATCCATCACATTAGAAATGAGGATTTTTGGACAATTTCTTGAATCTTCCCCGGTTAGCACCAGTCCTGCTGCAGCTCCTCTGCCCACCACCGGATCCTCAGCCAGTAAAGCCAAACAGCTTCACATGAGGCAACTCCTAGGAGAATGACTTAGCTCCAGTCCCCATGAGTCACACCAGCCCCAGGCCACTGCTCTCCCTGTCCCTGGTGTGCTCCAGTGCTCTCTCATCCATCCCCACCGCCTGCCACACCCTTCCCCAGCAGCTACACAGTCCTGCCCAGACGCAACCTGCAGCCATTTCCAGACGACAGCGCTGCCTTGGGCTGTGGGTTTCCACAGGGCGTGCCATCCTTGGCACTGCCTCCTGAGGTGGCAGTTCTGAGCTCTGCATTGCTCAGCTCCTTCTCCCCACATCCTCAGGCAGAGAGCACAGCTCACCCTGCCCAGCCTCACGGCTTATCAGGCGCTCATGGCTGTCCTGACAGAAGCCCAGGTCTCCCACAGTCACTTGTTCTTTCTGTATTTCTCTCCCAGAAGCCAACCATGACCTGGGCTGTGTCCAAAAGAGAGTGGCCAGTGATTCTGCCCCTCTGCTGCATCCCCCCTGCAGTCCTGGTCCAGCTCTGGGACAACAACACAAGAGGGACGTGGAGCTGTTGGAGCGAGGCCAGAGGAGTCCACGGAGCTGCTGCGAGGGCTGGAGCAGTTCTGCTCTGGAGCCAGGCAGAGAGAGCTGGGCTGGGGCAGCCTGGAGAAGAGAAGGCTCCTGAAGGGGAGACCTTAGAGCAGCTCCAGTGCCTAAAGGGGCTCCAGGAAACCTGGAGAGGGGCTTTGGACAAGGGCCTGTAGAGACAGGACAAGGGGAATGGCTTTAACCTGCCAGAGGGGAGACTGAGATGAGCTCTTAGGCAGAAGCTCTTCCCTGTGAGGGTGCTGAGGCGCTGGCACAGGGTGCCCAGAGAAGCTGTGGCTGCCCCATCCCTGGCAGTGTTCAAGGCCAGGTTGGACACAGGGGCTTGGAGCAACCTGCTCTAGTGGAAGGTGTCCCTGCCCATGGCAGGGGGTTAGAACTGGATGAGCTTTAAGGTTCCTTCCAACCCAAACCAGTCTGGGATTCTGTGATGGCCCCAGACGTGGTTACTGCAGCCGTCCCTTGCCTGCCCTCCCTTCTCTCCAGCCTGGCTTCTCAGCCGCGGCACAAGGAGAAGCAGCTGCAGGGCAGAGTTGGCAGGAGCAAGGCTGTCCCATGCTCTTGCACTTGTAATCAAGCAAAGACCAGGCCCAGAAATTAAAAACCCTTGTGAAGTGTCTGATGGCTAGCTCGATGCTTGCAGGGGCAGGCAGGACCTCGGAGGAGGCTTCAGAGACCCAGAGCGGAACCAGCAGCAGAAGGAAATTACTGGAGAATTACAGAAAACTGCTGGAAATTAGAGAAAACTGTTGGAGAATTATTGCCAGAATAGCTGCAGTTCACCTAAAAGCGCTACATATCACAGGACTTCGGAGACAAACATTAATGTGTGTGTATGATGTGATGGTATTTTACGATGCGCTGTATCTGGAATATATCAATCAGAACAAAGGAGAAGCAGAAGGAGCAGCTATCCCAACTTAACCTGTGCTTCTTACATTGTAAATGTGTTTGTCGCAGCTTTACTTGGGCAGACCTCAAATTACATCCCTACCTGGATCATGAGCAGGCCTGTGAAAGGGGCTGTGAGGGCAACATTGCGCCCCGAAACCGAGAAGCCCTTTTGCCCTTCCTGGCAGGAACAGAGGAGTCACTTTACAGGATCAGCAATAATTGCTCCAAGGCTAGGGGGGGTTATGCAGAAGCTCCCCCATTGCCTCTCATGGCCTGTCAGATGTACGACACTGCAAGCCAGGGGGAATCATAAGAATAACTCTCGAGTAGCTTCTAAAAATAAAGCTCATGGAACTCACAGAGAACGCCAAGGTGACTGCTGCAGCCACAGGCATGGGTTTCATTCAGTGATGTAGATCACAGAGAATAGAACAGTAACCTCTTCCCACAGCCTGCATGCTGAAAACTCTGCTGATGCAATAAATGATGGGAGGTTTGAGTTAGAAAAAATGGTTAATGAGGAATTATCTGATTACAAATGTAACTAATGTAAGAAGTACAGCAGAATACAGGAGAGGAAAGAAGGAAACTGTCAGACAGTGACACGCTTTGATTTTAACATTGCTGATTTCAGCAAACAAACTTCACCTGATTCAGTCACTTACCCAAGGGAAAAAAAGCATTGATTTCCCAGGAAATCCTTGGCGTTACTGAATGACTGAAATGTGACAACAGACTGATTACGAATTGTTTGTCTGAAGAAGATTTTGTAGTGAGAGATGCAGCAGAGCCTAAGCCTCAGTAGTCCAGTACTAACACTAGAAGTCTATCCTTAAATACTGTTGCTATCCTCAATTTCTTAAAACTGTTGGAATTTATCAAGTTCTTAAATGCTGTAATGGAAAGAACATTTTTCTGTGTGAGTAGGTTTGGACAGAGTGCAGAAAAATGCTGAACATAGATTTTTTTCTAGGACTGGGCTTAAGGTTAAAGCTGAAGTGTAAAAAATACATAAAAAAACTTTCTTCTTTGATTCAAAATATCCAAGACATGAAAACAGAATTCAATAGTCTGAACAATAACAATAATAATGAAATAGAGTTGTATATTTGAAGGCAATGGAAATATACACTGGAGGGAAAAATATATGTCACACAAGGGAACTGCTGTTTCCCTACAACAATCCTTCAGAGAATTTTTCTTTGTTTTTCATGCAGTCTATCGCTTTCATCCAGGAAAGACAGATGAACTAACCAAGTATCAGAACTAGCAATGCTGTTGCACCTCTCCTGCACACACAGCATGGCCCGGGCCAGCCGGTGTGGGAAAAGGGATGTGGAGGTGCAGGAATTCCAGGTAGGAAGTTCCAAAGGGCAGCGGTGACAGCTGGCACGTCCTTTCCGTACACTTCTCAAACTCCTTCCGGACTGCTGCTTGCAACAGTTTTCCCAAGAAGCCATTTTCTACACCAAGGAAACACCATTGATCATTGCTCATTTAAGGAAAAAACATCTGCTTGTTTGTAGAGGAACCATAGAAGTACAATGAGAAGAAAAACTGAGCAGTGGTGACCATATCTGATGCAGAGCCCCAGTCCATCACAGCCACCTGACTGGAGCTGTCTCCCACCTCCAGGCACTCTCGCTACGGCATCGCAGCTCCCTGGGAGCTGGTGCCTTTGCTAAGAGTGCGCAGTGCCAGCAGGAGCTCTGAGCGTGGCACCGGAATGAGCCTGCCCACGGCAGGGACCATGCGCCAGCCTGGCCATGGCACAGCCACCCGGGCAGGTGGCCATGGCACACCCGCAGGGCCCGGCTCTGCCCGGGAGGCACATGTGGAAAAAGAGATCCAAAGAGCTCCATGTGTCATCTCATCCTCAGGAAGAACCTCTATGCACAGCAGGGTGAGGATGCCACCCCACCAGCCGGCACCTCACCATGACCGAGCCTGCTGTGGGCTCCCCATGCGAGGGGTGGGATGTGGCCATCAGGAAAAGGAAGGGATGCAGGAGTTGTAGCTTTGGGTTAGGGGAGACCTTTACCACCACCAGTTAGCCCCATGCTCCCAGTTGCTCCTGCGTTCGTTAGTGTTTGGGCTGCCTGGCTAATTGTGGCATGCGAACGGCAGGCTGCACAGATGTCAGATGTCACGCTCTATCTGATGAAGAGGTCTGTGCCTCGGGCTGTTTATATATGACCTACCAGAATTTCCTGCTGCATGATGAAATAATTAGGGGGCCCTCATGCAGGGAATAATGTTGCGAGTAGGTTGCAAAGGCATTACACATACAAAAAGAAAATCCTAAGCATTTTCCTTATCTGTGATATAATCTTCCAAGACTCCTTATATACATCCAACTTGTTTGTATTATTTCTTTTAAAGTTCTTCATGCAAATGCTAAATGAAGGCTTCAGAAAGTTTAGCAGCATGCTTTCCTTTATGCTCAGATTACATAGTGGGAATAGTGGCATAAGCAAACAGGAAAAAAGGGAGATTTATTGGTTTGTTTTAAATCAAGACTGCTTTTTGCCTCTGAAGGCAGCAAACTCTGAACTGGGGATGGTTTAATAGAAGTTGATCCTGTCATCAGAAAGAATCTCATTTTTGTGGCTCTTCTTTTTTCTAATCAGTTGTAATTCACAACTGGTTTTATACATAAAGAGAATGTCCATGTGCCCACAAACGCTCCATGTACTGATTGATCTCAGCCCTCTCCCCTCCCGACTCACTACAACAGAACACCAACTGGATCACATCCTGGATCACATCCTGGATTCAGCTTACCCACAACTATCACATGTTGAGGTAAAACCTGGAAAGCTGAGGTAGGACTGTGGCCTCGCATGTCCTGAATACACCCAAGGCAGGTGAGCTGGGTGACTGCTGCTGGCAGCGCTAGCCAAGAAGCACTGGGGAACAGGTCTTCTAGGCTGGAAAATGAGGACAGCCTGGGAGAGCTGGGAATCTTCAGTCTAGAGAAGAGAGGGCTCAGGGGGTCTTATCAGTGTGTATAAATACCTGATGGGAGGGGAGGAAGAAGAGGCAGCCCACTGACAGGACCAGAAGCAATGGGCACAAACAGAAACACAGGAAGCTAGTGGAAGGTGTCCCTGCCAGTGGCAGGGAGTTGGAACTGGATGAGCTTTAAGGTCACTTCAACCCAAACCAGCCTGGGATTCTATGATTCTAAGCTCTATCTAAACATGAGGATGGAGCTTTTTCACCCTGAGGGTGGTCAAACGCTGTCAGACATTGCCTAGAGAGGCTGTAGACCCTCCATCTGTGGAGATTTCACAGCTCAGTCGGGAGTAGCTGACCCTGCTGAGCGGTGGGGTTGCACTGGGCAATATCCAGAGGCCCCTCCCAACCACATGATCCTGTGAAAATAGCAATGAGATGGTTTGTTAGTGCTAGAAAACTCTGCTGTGCCAAGAAAGTGTTCCTGGGAGCCCATTTCACTCGCGCTTGCTCTATTAACTGCTTACAGTGCAGTGAAAAACCTTGTGCCATATTCTTGCAGTCTGGAGATAGATCCACAGTTGTGACCCTTCCTTGCCATTCCCTGCCATCCCTGCTCGTGTGACTTGATGGGCTGCTGTCAGCTCGGGACATTCCCTCTGCCCTTCTCAAAGTGATTACCTGCTGGGATAGATATTTTGTTTAGAAATATAAATATTTTCTTTCTGTTTTTCCTGTTCCCAGAGCACATTTCCATCATTCTGCTGCAAGAGGTTGGAAATTCTCATTGGGTTTGAGAAGACAAAAATATGGCATAAATCCTGCAGTTCAGATTAATAAAATAAATGAAAATGACTTTTCAGATTGGGTGCATAACTCATAGCTGGCAAGTCTGGAGCTTAACTCACTCATCTGGAGGGAGCATGAATTAGTCATAAGCATATCATTAAATAATCAGAAATCTTTCCAGGCAGTTAATCAAAATGGGGTATTCTCCCAGAAATGCAGTAGCAAGCAAGGGTGTGCTGGAGAAATACCTGGAGAGGGTAAATTAATGAGTCAAACTGGTTTCTGAATTTCTTATCACAAACCATAAAATCATTCTGGTTGGAAGGAACCTTAGAAGGCAATCTGGCAACCTTTACTCAAAGCAGAGACACTTAGAAAGCAGAGAAGATTTGAACGTCTCTGAGGAGGACAGCAGATGAAGACTAGCCAGCCCCTACACCATTCACCTTCACTTCTGAACCTTTCCAGCCAAGCTACAAGGTGAACCTCAGTAGCTGACATGCACACTGAATGTCAGTAACAAACAAAAAGACAAACGCACCTTCTCATCAGCAACTGAGTATTTGCTGTTAACCTGCCAGACCCTATTTGAGGGAACCAGGGTGCAAATCAAGAACACTTCAGTCTCTCAGCAAGGTGCAACTGGTACTTTTGGATCAGATCGCTACACATGTTTTTCCTTCTGGCATCTTGACTTCCCACTAACTATTCTTTTTAACTTTGACTTTTGATCCATCATTCTACTGATTTTGGATGACTAGAGTTAGTTTTCTTCATAGTAGCTTGTATGTGCCTGTGTTGTGGATTTGTGATTAAAACAGTGTTGATCACACAGGGATGGGTTAGTTATCGCTGAGCAGTGCTTGCATAGCATCAAGGCCCACCAGCGAGCAGACTGGGGGAGTACAAGGAGTTGGTGAGGGACACAGCCAGGACAGGGGACCCCAACTGACCCAAGGGATATTCCACACCATATGGTGTTGTGCTCAGCAGTAACAGCTGGAGGACAGAGGAGGGAAAGGGATGTTTGGAGTGATGGCATTTGTCCTCCCAAGTCACCATTACACCAGCATGCTGATATCACAAAGAAGCCACTGCCAGCTCAATTTAAGTTCTTTTTCCTTAGTGATGGAGCCATGCTGCCCTGGGGGTGGCTGAACACCCTGCCTGTCAATGGGAAGTGGTGAATGGATTCCACATTGTGCTTTGCCTGTGCACACAGCTCTGCTTTACCTATTAAATGCTCCATATCTCAGCCCATGCATTTTCACACTCTCCCCATCCCACTGTGTGGGACCTACAGTGTGCCCCCTGAGATTAAAATGCAGCAACCATGGTGGACCTCAGCGTAGAGAAAACTGCGCTGAACGCTATTAATTTCTTTGCTGCCTACACAGCCTCAGATACTGCACTGACACACTAAAATTCATTTCAAAGACTGAACTCCACAGGTCTTCTACATTGCTCAAACGGGTGCCATAAATGCATCACATTTCCAGACTTCACCCAATGCAAATGTCCTCAAATGATTGGAAATAAGATAACAGGTGACCAAAAGAGGAAAAAGAAGAGTTTTCAGTGTGCTGACCACCTCTATTTGCATGGTTAGGAAAGCTGGATCCGCACTTGCATTAAAGCAAAGCATGGAAAAGAAATTCACATTTTCCAAATATCAAAAAGCATATACATCACTGCTCTACAGACATGGAATACAAATCCACTTCTAAATTATCATTGCCTTCCTGTGCCTACTTAGCATCTCAGCAGTCTTCCTTTCCCCATCTCCTTTTCTAAATGGATCCTGTCTTTCACTAACCAAAAGTTCAAGCACAATAAACAGCCATTTCTTTGAGTGTATGCTGTCCCTACAGGTTCCAGTTCATATTAACACTTCCCAGGTTAGGTTTGTACACAGCACTGTATACATTACTCCCAAGGAAGTCGGTCTCAAAGACTGGAATAAAACTTCACATTTCCTTGGTCTTAATCCTCCATAAGGTTCGCTATTTAATAGCTTCTTTAGTTACATAAAAAAGGTACAGCCTCACTTGCTCTCCACCATTAAAAGCACACAAGTATTCAACATCAGCTAAGGCTTTGAATGGGGAGAACGGCTGGTGGTGTAGGGGTGCATCTCTCATCAAGAGCAACAGCGTCCTGCCCTCTGAATAAGGCAGAGCCGTGCTCCAGCATGCTGGTGTCACAAAGAACCCACTACCAGCTCAGTTTAAGTTCCTTTTTCTTAGTGTACCAGTGCATCTTCAAGAAAGAATAAAAAGACCACAAGACAAGAAAATTTCTCTTGCTCATATATTTGAAGACTACAACCATAACAGTCATCAAGCCACCTGTCATCAAGGCCAGGACCCCCTCGACAGAAGCCATTCCTTTCTGTAAGGGGAAATCAGCAATGATATGTGATGATAGAAGGCATTGCCTTCCTCGAGGACCAATTTAACACAGCAGGGGAAAAGTAGCTAAGGCAATATGCATCTCAAAGCAGGATTAAAATTAAAGGCAAGAGGAAGAAGAGTGGATATGGAAGGGAGAGTAAGGGATGAAAGTAGCAGCAGTAACCGTGGGAAGGATAACCATGATAAGGACAGTGGTTAAAGAAGAGCAAATGCAGGCCTTACAGTTCACTAATGGAGAGGATAGCTGGACTGAGAAAACTGGGACATCATAACCAGAGTTGGAGCCTGGAGAAGTGCAAGTTTACCAAATAGCTGCTGCTTTGTTCAACTTCTTTCTACCAAAAGGTTAAAGCAGCTGTAAGGAGCCCACATCTGCATGTCAGGTGCCATGAGGATCACAGTGCTGCTGCTCTTGTTGCGGGCCAGACCTCATCACTCACCTCTGACTACTGCACCAGCATGAATGAACGTGGGAGCTGCTCTGCCCCAGCTTGCCTGACCCCCAGCCCAGCCCTGTGAGCAACTGAAGGATGTCCTGCTGCCTTCCTGAGCTGGTGCTGTCATGGCTCCTCTGCACTGCAACACCCCTTCTTGCCTGGGCAGACCTCAGCGTGATCCTCCCGAGCTAACGATAGAGCATTCTCACAGCACATACCAGTGTGCACCCACAGCAGGACATGCTTCTGTGGGACCTGTAGGGCCTTAGGTAATCTCCCTACACCTCTGTTTCTGCCTCTATTAAATTTTACTGACTTGCCCCACATAGCTGAGAAGAAAAATCATTGAATTAGAAGCATGAAAAGTTGTGGGAAACCCCTTTCGCTGCTGACTGCTGACAGAGCTGTGGAACTGTCTCCAAAACACTTTACAAGCCCTAGAAGTGCCTGGTATTTGGACAAAATGTTTGTTGAAATCACCCTTATCTTTTGACCTTTTATTTTTCTACAACATTTAGTCACAACTTCTGCCTAAATATGCATATTAAACCGAAACCCAGTAGTGGAAGTGTAAAAAAAGCAACTCCTTACACAAACTAAAACTAAACTTAAACAAACTAAAACCAAACTTACACAACTCCCTAAATGTGATCATTGGAAGTTGATGCTTGGAATACACATTTTTCACCTGCAGTGCTCAACCTTTCAAAACTTCCATTTAACTGGAACAGGGGACTGTTTTTCAGAGTGGTTATGTATTTGGGCAGTCCATTCAGAAAAGTTCTTCCACCTGTCCTGTAGGTGAGGGACACCGGTCAGTTCCCAAGCTATACACACTGCTTCTGAAATGACCAGGGACCCTCAGACAGCGCCAGCTCCATGCAAACAGACCAGCAACTGCTGAATGCAGAGAGAGCTGGGGGTCCCTTCTTGCCTGCTAGTGTTCCTCCCTGTCCCACCACAGAGCGAATGTGTGATAGTAACAGGCTTTTTAACTCTAGTAATAGACACCCCACACAAAGCTACACAAAATAGAGATAAGTATGGTTTTATTCACAGGAAATCTTGTCTTGGTGGTCCACTTGATCATGGATAACACCAAAATGTTCTCGGTGTGAAAAGGACTTGAGTATAGGGGAAACTTAAACTCCCTTGCTGCCTGCCCTCATGATTTCTGTGATTGATTATATATATCCTCGTCTTAGTTTTAAGCTATTCTTCATTTATTTCATTTGCAACATTTCTAAGCCTTTTCCTGATAATCATTTTATTCCCTTGTCTTCCTTTCATTTGGCAACAGCTGAGCTGGCAACAAGCCCAAAACATGGTAAATGACAAATCACTACCAGATGAAGCTGTGAGTTTTACATAGAGCATTTCCTCCAGCCACGGAATACTTTGAGGCCCAATAAAATTACAAAACTGACTGACAATTACACCAAGATCAAGCTTTACATGGAGGCCTCCCAGTTACAGAAAACCATACCAATTCTCCAAGCTGTGAATCAAGTAACTGGGTTAATGAAGCCCCGGAAAAGCTGCAGAATCAGAAGCAGTGATATCAACTCAAATCCACAGCAGGTTCCCCAGTCAGAGTTTAATACTTGCTGCCTCACCTGGGAACAGGAACAGCCCTTTGTTCCCCTGGAGAGGCAGCAGCCATGGAGAAAAATGCTCCGCAAAGAGCAGGAATCCCCCCCGCGTCCTCCATTACCCATGTTAAAGCCAGGGAGCTCTGCCAAGCCACCTCTCTGCAGATGGGGCTCGGGGAGGGTAGTGCTTTTCCAACACAGCCACAGAAAGTTTCCCAGGAATCCAGCTTTTCGTCTGGAGAAGGCGGCAATACCAGAACCTGCTGCTGCTGACAACCATAGCAAATCCTTCTCTGCAGAGCATCCCCCCTGGAGAGTGAAAGGAGAGTGGATGAAGTTCCTATCAGAGAGAACAACGTTTCTCCCAGGCACCCTCCAAGCAGGACAATGCTCCTTTTTCCCGGGAGCCCTCCCTGCAGTCTCTGCGAATGCAGCATTGAAGCCACCAGGCATGAAATGTGGACATTTTCCTGAAGCCAGTTCCACCTTCCCAGGGCTGATGCCGCATGACATCACCTCCTGCTACCCAAAATGATCAAACAGGAATCGAGACACCCCATCTTGCGAAAAGGTTCCCCCGTTTGCTGCTGGGTAGACAGTTTTAGTCAAGACTGTTTCATTTACAGTGCCCCTGGAGCTCATGTGCAGAGGTCTATTTCTTTATCTACTTGTACAGACAGGGCTGAATTTCTGTGTACAGTAATTCTATAGGAGACACAGAATGATAAAGCAGATGTAAACCAAAATCATTCTGAGTCACATAACATGGGCTAAAGAATGCCTGGCTGTGGATGTGACCAAATGGTATGAAGTGAAGCCAGCAGAATCCTGGACAGAAAACACTCCTGAGGTATATACACAAAATGTTCAAGGTCCATGATACAGCCATTCAATGAAGGTTTAAAAATAAAAGCAGGGGGAAAGGAAAAGACTGGGTAATAAAGTGGTGTTTGATTGTAGTTCTGTGTACCCTGATGCCACACAAATTGTTTTTCATGATCACTGGAAAACCACTCCTTTATGAAGGGTTTTGTCTGATTTTGCAGAAAAGTTTGTAAGATATTGAAGAGCTATGCACAATAAACACACAGAATGCACAGCACACATCAGGCTTACTTAGCTGCTTCCAATTTCAACCCTCATTCACCAAAGACTTAAATCAGCATCACAGAGTATGGTTAGAATAATTTTTTGCCACCAAACAAGCACATTCAGGCTTGTCTGACTCTTTCTTCAAACATCTTTGGAGTTAAGCATCATCTAAGAAATAATCGCACTGCATACCTCCAGCTTGCAGACCTGCACCTCATGGGCAGCCCTGGCCACCCGGGGCAGGGCAGGAGGGGTGCTGGTGACCCCCTGCGTGCCCCTCCAGCTCCCATGGCACCCAGATGCAATAACCACGGCAGCACCCCACGGACAGGGGCCGCAGAGCTGACATTGCAGTGAGCTGGAAGTGGAGGTGAGGGAAACTTCAAAGGGCCAAGTCCAGACAATCCCTCCCTGTGTCAGGGAGTCGCGCAGAGCAGGGAGAGGAGCTCAGAGGGAGGCCTGTCAGCCTTCATTGGCCACAGGTAATGGCACAGGGTAATTTCTCCTGATAATGTCACCGGAAGAGGAAATCCTGCAGACTAAACTCATTATGGCCTGAGGGGCTCCTTCTGCAGGAAAGAGGACCGTAGGCTGACTTTGTCTGGGGGGGGGGGGCGTCTCTCATGGCATGTGCATTGAAAGCTCTCAGGGTACACGTTAGTTCGTAAAGACTGACTTCTCACTTTCAAGGCAAAACTCATCTGTCCTTCCAAAAGCACCTCCACCCCCCGCGAGAAAAACAACAACAAAACAAAAAGACAAAACTACATCAAAAAATGTGGTAGATTGATGCCCGAGAGCTGGTAGTTTGGAGGCATTTGAACAACTTTCCTTCACTATATCAAGAAAACTAATAAATAAGACATTTTATTTCCAGAAGTGCTCGTTCCAGTGGCCATTAAAGATATTTCCATTGGCTTTGGATCAAGACCAATAATGCCTTGAAGTAGAGGCTTTCCAAGTACCTTGTGGGCAGTGGTGGAATAGTCCTCAGCAGCTTTCCACCGAAGGGCAGCATCATTTGCAAAACCAAACATTTATCCAGGCAAGGCACCTGAGGTGTTCCCGGATTTAATACCCAGCTCTCCCCTCCTTCATTCATCTGCAGGTCTGGAGCAAGTCTCTTGTGGCACTGGGACATGGGGCTGCTGGTCGATGAGCAGCCCATGGCACTGCCAGCCCTGTGACCACCACCAACTGCCTCATCCCTGCTCAACCTCCCACACCCCAGTGCCCACCGATCCATACCACACGTGCTCCCTGGCTGCCAGGTGCTGCAGATCAGCTGCTTCCCTGCACGTGGGTCACAGAGCTGGAGAAAATGTGGGAGTTATAGAATCACAGAATCCCAGCCTGGTTTGGGTTGAAGGGACCTTAAAGCTCATCCAGTTCCAACCCCCTGCCACGGGCAGGGACACCTTCCACTAGAGCAGGTTGCTCCAAGCCCCTGTGTCCAACCTGGCCTTGAACACTGCTAGGGATGGGGCATTCAACCAACTGGTCAAAGAAATTGAGCTTCATGTTGAAACAAAAAACAACTATGACTTTATACCAGCACCGGTCAGAACACTTCTGATGGGCAGATGTATCTCAGAAAAAAAAAAATCTTGTCAGAGAAGAAACAGTTTAGGGAAAAATACATCACTTGTGAGGAATGTTAGTTTTAAAATAAAGATGAAGAGAAAGCATTTCCAGTAAAACACAACCTTATATTTCTACCTACTTTTTTCCGGGTTTTGAAACTGATGTTGTCCGATAAACCATAAAATATAAGACCTACATTTCAATGAAGTGTTTTGAGTTTGTAAATCAGAATGTTCACTTATTACGTTCTTTTTAGAATTTGAGGTCCCAGGAAATGTGGAAGAAAATAAAAATAAAAACTCTGTTCCAGAAGGAAAGGCTGAAATCATAAACTTCACCTCCAAATTCCAAGTCCTGTACCTGCACTGCTGCACTTCAAAGCATTTACCCATATTTATGCATTATACTTTTTTACTCAGCATATTTAAAGTATCAGCATAACCATTCTTTTGCAGACAAACACATGTATTTCATCCGTGCACATGCATACTTCCATGAGAAACTTAGAAACTGCAGAGAAGACCAATCTTGTGGCCATTACTCAGGCTGAAGCAGCAGGCACTGTGACAGGGTAAGAATCACAGCGTTGTTACACGAGCAGTGCTGCAATCTGATTTCTAAACACAGAGCTTCTACCCCTGTCATCTCTAACTACACAAGTAGCTTTTGCATCCAAAACTGTAACATGTTACATGAACTGAACCATTTGTCTAAGGTTGCCTTTCTTAGAAATGAAAGACAAAGTTAAGAGTACGAACTATCTGAAAATGCAGCAAATTGTATCACTGTGACTAGGATCTGGGAGGGATGGTTTAACTCAAAACCAGTATGCTGTGTACAGAGCAAGTCAAAGAGCTTCAAAATATCCCAGAGGCTAAGTTCTGCGCAGCCAAGTATTTATCTGCAAAACAAGTACACACACGTGCTGTAGAAGCAGCATGTACACAGAGCTATGCTGCAGTATCATACACCCCATGTGTGAAAGGTGCGGGTCCATGGGCCATGCACTGGCTCACTGCTGCCTTACACACACAGGCAGCGCAGGAAAACCCAGCACAGGGTGCTCATGCCCCACCACAAGAGCCAGCACCCCTCCCAGCCCATCCCGGCACAGCTCCTGCGCACCGCGGGACACTGCGGAGCTCCTTGGCAACCACATCGCACCTTGGGTGTTAAAGCACGTTTTCCATTCAGGCTCTGGAACCGGATGTTGTGCTTACCCTGCCACCCCGAAATACCCACGCATGAGGTAAGTGACTGAGATGGCAGCAACCACCGCTGGAGGCACCGCGAGCGCTTTAGAGGGACCTGCTGGCTTAGAGAATGTCCTGGCCTGTCCCCAGCAAAGTCAGTCGCTTCTTTGTCTTCACCCCGAGCAGGGTGAGCCCAATGTGAGGCCGGCAGGGGCCTGAATGGCTTTTTGTCAGCTGCACATCACAGCCTGCTGAACTGTTGAACATGAGGCTGTCGGATCCCTCGGTTCCAGACTGCAGGGCTGAATGGGCAGTCACAAACTGGCTGTGCAACCCGCCCCGAGGTGCGTGTGCCTTCACATCATCTGTTCCCAGACTGCTTGTTAGTACTGCGAACTGTTCCCATATAACCTTAAAACAACCCTTTCTCCAGTATCCCATTGGCAGAGGAAGACACAACACCCCTTAGCTGGATCTATTACTCTTTCAGTGCTTCCCTAAAAAAAATTATTTGTTTGGGGCATTTAAACAGAAGGAAGCATACGTA
Source organism: Strigops habroptila (assembly GCF_004027225.2). Classification (NCBI taxonomy): domain Eukaryota; kingdom Metazoa; phylum Chordata; class Aves; order Psittaciformes; family Psittacidae; genus Strigops; species Strigops habroptila. The sequence continues at coordinate 63,267,923 of NC_044284.2, forward strand.
TGTAGAACATATTTAAAGCATTGCTTCTGTATGCTGAACTGGTCTAATCCTGTTTCCTTCTTCATTCCTAATCATGGTCTTTAAACCACTTTGCACCAGATCCATGAGCACATGCCTTTGCCTGGATATCACCTCACATCTAAAATGACAGAAAGAGCATTGTGAACAGACAAATCCTGCACTGATACAGCCCATGGGCTCCCAGTGTAGGAGGATGCTGAATCAGATGATCCTGGAGAGCCCTTCTCTCTGCTGGACCAAGCTGAATGGCACCTCCTTGCACTTCTTAATGCGTACCTTGCTAAGGGCTAATACAAACCCTGATCAATACACTTTGGGAGCATCTGATCTCAATTGATCTTCAAAATGATGTTCTTTCTGTTGCCAGTGTATAACTGTTCTCTGAAAGTGAGGCAGAGGAATTACCTGCCTCCTCCCTGTGACAAAATGAGGGATGTTGTGGTCAGTGAAACCGTGAATATGCTCTTGCAGAGCATTAGCTGCCCTACATTAACGATTCTTACTATCAAAATGCAACTGGTGCTTACACACAGTGGATAAAATGAAGTCCATTTGCCAAATCAAACCAGTGAAAACCTACTTGGTTCTAATTTTCACCTATAGTAAAGCCAGCCTACTTACTACAGCACCTCTACAAACCCTGAAGGACATTACAGCTGGAAAGAAGGGATGCTCCTGTCTCACTGAGCAGAACTTCTTTAGTGAGATGAACTGCAGACAATGCAGGATCCAGGAACATGTGACATTATTTTTTCAGACTGATCCTGAGGACAAAAGCTATTTCTCTCACATACCCGTTTTAAACCATATTTTTTCCTACTCTAGTAAAAAAGTTATTGTATTTGAGGTCTTAATCATCTAATTAGTACCAACAACTTCAAATTAATGAATCCCATTCTGATTTATTTTGCTTGCAGTGTCAAATAAGCACACAAAACACAATTAAATCATTTTAAGTCCTCTCTTTAAATCCTATCTATGAATTGCCACATCTAGATGAAAACAAAACAAACCATTGCAGGGGACTGGAACTGGATGATATTAAGGTCCTTTCCAACCTAAACCATTCTATGATTCTATGAAACCAAAGCTTTTTATTTGGTGTGAGCCGAGAGGTGCGGAGCACACAGCCACCACTGACTCCAAGGTAAATGCCTTCACTGCCGCTTAGGGTTTCTGGTTAGGGACTTGCTCAGCAGTATTGGGACCGTACACAATGATTACACGGATCTCTTATTTGGAATGATTAGTGCAAGGAAACTTTAGCTACAATGTTCAATTCACAGAAGGACATTAGCCTATGGAAAAGGAAGGTCTGACACTTGTTAAGAAAAAGGATAGCAATGGTTTGTTGAGCTGTGCTAACATCTCCCTCTTGTTGGGTACAGACACCTCTGCAGGGCACCTCACTCCAAAGCGGCCTGATTTGCTCACTTGTAAGCACCCCCCCAGAACCTAGGCATGCCTCTCTAGCTAAGGCGCTGTGTGTGCTGAGGTAATGATCAGACATGTGGCCCACAGACCCCGCTGGAGGACGGCCTCAAACACACACCCAGGAGACACAAACAGGAGTGTTTGTGCAGAGCAGAGAGGTGCGGCAGGGATGGGTTTGTGCTGTGAAGAGCTGGAGCTCACCACCGTACCGCAGGGCACTGCCGCTGTGCGGGATGGACAGGGCTGCAGCAGGAGTGCCCTGCAGGAGAGGTGACACATCCCCGCCACAACAGTCACAACGGAGCTGCGGGTGATGCGATGGCACCGGGTGGGTCAGCCTTGGCAGTTACAGTTGTAGAATCAACCAGGTTGGAAAAGACATTTAAGCTCATGAAGTCAAACCGTTCCCCAGCACTACCAAGGCCACCACTAACCCATGTCACTGAGGAACTAGCTGAGCACTACAGAGCAAATGTTGCCTTACTGGTATGCACCAGAGGTGCAGCCAACATTAACCGCAAACTCTTCAGATGGCCAATGACAACATAAATGAGGAAACATTGCAGGGAGAGCTCTTCACTACACAGAGCAGCAGGCAGTGAGGAAAGTACCTTGTCTGTCTGTAATTCTATGCCCACTCAAGTAGTGTTGAGTCCTAGAATGAGTCCTAGCAAGCGCCTCTGCCTGCTCCAGAACATTTATTTGTGGTTAGACAGGCTCTGCACATTTGATCAGTTCATGTATCTTCATGATGGGAAGGAGTCCTTCTTTATAACACCACCTCCTTTGCTCTTCAGGTGTAATAGCTGTCTGATGAGACTCCGTTCTTCTTGTATACATCATCTAGTCATACGATCATAACTGAATAGCACATTCTTAGCTTCTTGCACTGAATAGAATCCATATGTTCTCCTCTTGCCCCTCTGCAGAGATTTAGCTGTCTGAAACACTTGCTATGGGATCCTGCGTATCCCATTTAACACCAACATTCAGACACAAAGCAGCATCATATGTCCTGGCCTGTTCCTCTGTGAGAACGTGGGGAATGACCAGCCACCAGTATGAAAATCCCCCCAGAACCTTGGCATGAACTGCAGATACACCAAATGGAATGCAGCAAAGACAGGATAAATGTAATCTCCATTTCTGAGCACACTATGATCTTGTCTGACAGGAAAATGCAGGCTCCCAAAACAATAGTGCAAAGTAGACATGGAAACAGCAAAACTCACTGCAGAGCACAAACAGTCAGAAAGGACAGAATCTGACAGCGTCTCCCACGCTGCTTGCAGCCATGTAGGAGGCAAAACTAAACAGACCCTTGGTACACACAAGGCCCAGGGGCTCTCAGGGAGTCATCTTTCTGCTTGCTGAAGTCCTGGCCTCCAGCCTGACTGGGCTCCACAGGCTGAAGCCCTTTGGAGCTTCGGAGTGGGGCAATATGAAGTTTTGTGGCTCTCTGGTATGGCATGCTGAGCCCATCAGGTTCCCCAGCTGGTAAACCTGCCCCTCGATGCCATCAGGGTCGGCTGCTGACATCTACATGTTTGGATGTTTGTAACACAGCAGAACAGCACCAATATTACAGGCTGTGTAACCCTGATGGCAAGTCAGCACTCCACTGAACTTTAGGTTTTCTCTCATTCCATTCAGAACTCTGTCCCTGAAAGCTAGGTAAGTAATTTTTCTCCTGGTCAAGCACCGGCATTCAGATGGTACTAAGGAACAGCAAAACATCAGACAGTAAACACAAACACTTGGCTTTAAAATTTTCCCTGTCACTTTCCTTCTCCTTTGTGAAATCCCAAGCCGAAGCAATGAACAGTAATGAACTTCATCTTACAATGAACTGTAAGATCACCAGTAACAAAAATCATCATCTGTCAGACTGTTGTTGTGGAGTACAAAGAGGATTGAAAGCATCATATAGAGAGTACGATGGCTCTTGAGCCTGCAGAGGGGAAAAGGGGTTTGTGTAGAGCAGTGAGGTGAACAAGACAACTCTGATATGCACAGCCAGCAGAGTTCAGCTGTTCAATGTGCTGATATGATCCAGCTTTTCTCTTACTTATCTCTTTCTTTTTTTTTTTTCTCTTTTAGAATCCCAGATTGGTTTGGGTTGGAAGGGACCTTAAAGCTCATCCAGCCCCACCCCACTGCCATGGACAGGGACACCTTCCACTAGAGCAGGTTGCTCCAAGCCCCTGTGTCCAACCTGGCCTTGAACACTGCCAGGGATGGGGCAGCCACAGCTTCTCTGGGCACCCTGTGCCAGCGCCTCAGCACCCTCACAGGGAAGAGCTTCTGCCTAAGAGCTCATCTCAGTCTCCCCTCTGGCAGGTTAAAGCCATTCCCCTTGTCCTGTCCCTACAGGCCCTTGTCCAAAGCCCCTCTCCAGGTTTCCTGGAGCCCCTTTAGGCACTGGAGGTGCTCTAAGGTCTCCCCTTAAGGAGCCTTCTCTTCTCCAGGCTGAACCAGCCCAGCTCTTTTTGAACTGTGCTCAGTGAAACTCTGCCTTGCTGTCCTTCAAAAGCAGAGAGACAACGGCCGGGGGTGCTGCTGACCACATCAGCAATAGGACTGGATCTGGATCCCCAACAGTTACAGCCAAGATACCACTAGATTATTTTTCCTAATGCCACAGTGTGCTCACAGATAGTTTTAAACCCTGACCAATGCTTTCACATGGGAAGAGATGAGTTAATCTCAGGAAGCTCCTCAGAACAAGCAGGTGGACAAAGTGAGCTCTGTTAAACTGACATTTTCCCCCACCTTGTCACCTGCCCAGATGTACTGGGCTGCTTTCAAGCACCAATCTCAATAAATCAGATGCTTGGGCAGAAGCACATGCCGTCTGGGCACTTCATCCTCCTCTAGAGCAGCATCACTCTAGCACCAGGTAAAATTTCCCCATTCAGTTCCATGAGTGTCAGTCAAGAGTTAATGTAGCCTTATCAATGTAAAAACGAAAAACACAAAGAGGAAGATGATTCCTTACTTCGACTTAAAACACTGCATTGAACACCTGCAGCCCCTACACTTCCAACAGGAATGTATTTTATTTCAGAGGATTACAGTAGCACTGTGTATACACCACTCGCAAAACTGTGTCTTGCTTTACATGCAGGCACATGCAACCCACAGTTGTAACCTGTGGGTAGCAGATCTGTTTCTGGTGTTTTCAGGTCTGGTATGAGCAAATCACCTTTTCTAGTGGGCTCCTTTCCCCAACTCGTCCATTTAGTGAACAAAACATCTCCAGCCAGGGAACGCCTGGGTCTTACAGACATTATCATTTTAATACACATGCTGAACATGGCATCAACACACAAAGTCATTCATCAGCTGTGGAAGGGTTTGGAAGATCACATCTTAAACCAGATTGAATCTGCCTTTTAATTCACATCGCAAAGAACAGTCCTCTTTCTGCTACACCAAAAGAACGTCCCACCGCTGAGCATGTGATGAAGCACTCACTGTACATGCTCTGCGAAGTGTCAGCCAAAGTCATCCCTATCTCTGTGTAACAGCCAAAACGTTCACCAGTGACTAGAGCTTAGGGAGACAGAGGTATTCAAGTGCCAGAGATTGCACACCTCCTTGATTCCCAGTTTTCACTGAGCTCAGCACTGCTTAAGAAGTCCCCTGAACGTGCCTGAGGTTGAAACACCACAACCCGGCCACTTAAAAACCCCTGAATACATTTCAAGCAGAAGCAAGTGCGATTCAAAGGCTGTGGTGGGCTCGGTGCATGATTTCTGTATGAGAAGACAGGACCGAGGAGTAGATCCTGCACCCAGAGCGTGGCCTCGGGCGGTGGAAAGAGGCGGGATCTGATCTCCAGGTAGTGAATATGATTTTTCTCTGAAAAGCATTTGCTCTGCTGGGGGGTGGAGGGCAGTTTGCATCCGTCGGAAGAGGTGACTTCCTGTGCCTGCCCCAGGAGGGTCGTGCTGGGCGTTCGGAGGTGCGATTCTAACGGAGGAGCAGCGGCACGCCCCGGAGTGACCGCGTCTGCTGCCCGTCATTTGCATTTGCCCCGGGTCCGCTGACAGCTCGGACCCCACTCCCTCCGGGGGTGCATCACCGGCGAGGCGAGGGGCCGGACGTCCACCGGTCGGAACGGTGTGAGACCCCGCCGGTCGGAACGGAGCCGGCGGGGGATCCCCAGCACAGTCCCCGGCGGTGGATGTCCGAGCCGCCCGTCGATTCGCTCCCGGGGCCGGCTTCCGGTGCCAGGCGGACAGTGCGGCGCGAATGGTGCGCGCAGCACCGCGGACACGGTGACCGCGCCCCCGCCGGGGCGGGACCGCAGCCATACCCGCAGCGGGACACCGCGAAGCAGGCTCCGCGCGGGGACCCGGGAGAGTTGAGGGATTCCACAGCACCCGCCCTGGGTCCCGGCGCAGACCGGCCTCTCGGCCCTCGCCGCGTCCTGATAGGAGAGCCGCGGCAAGCGCCGGAGCGCCCGGCCGCCGAGGACACCCAGCGCCGGCGGAGCGGGACTGGGGCAGCGGGGCAGCCTGCGGGTGGGGTGCAGATATCGCTCCGTGGGGAGCCGCCCGGCTGCTTCGCCCGCCCGGGGAGGTGGTGGGTCCCGCGGTACTTCCCCCTCAGCGGGGTCCCGGTCCCCGTCGGGCGGCCGGAGGAGCTGAAAACCCTCTGAGAGCCCGCGGCCCCGTCGGGCCCCCTCCTCCCGCCGCACACACGTTTCCATCCAACGGCCCCGCTCTCCTGCCAGAGCAGTGTTTATTCATCGCATAAACAAAAGTGAAAGGAATTAGGCGGGCAGATACGATAGCTCAAGGGAACCTTTCAGGCCCTTTTACCGTGCTCACGGAGAACAGGACATCCTTACAACTGAAAACAGGCAGCGAGCTTTGTAGCTTTGTATTTGTAAACAACCCACGATAGTTTCCATTTTGGGTTTGCCCTCCAGAACGTTAAGGGTAAAATGCTGGTTTACATAATATGATCGCTGCTTTAATTTCCTCCTTCCCTAACACTTTTCCTGGCTGAATGACGGCGAGACACAACCAGCACGGACGCTTAAAAAAGTCCACTTCTAGGTAAAGCGTTCGCCGCGATCTCAGGAGCACATCAGCTTACCCCGAACACGCACAGACTTCACCCACATAGTCTGTTCCTACTGCAGGGACCGAGCGGCTAAATAAGTGGATCTGAGTAAATGATGCGAAATTATTGCAGTTACACACTGGGGTGCCGAAATTACTCCTGAACTTTCTCCCGCAGTGCAAGGGCCAGTGCTCTAAAAAAGATGCAGGGCTGCATCCCACTAACCCCCTTCATGCTCTCTGCCCCCCGCCCCCCACCGGCCGCGGGGGTTTTCCTGTAGGGAAGAGAAAAACAAAAGGAAAAAGAAAAAGGCAAATCGCCTCAAGCTCTGGCTTGAGGATTGTGGTGCGGGAATGGCTGCTCGGGAATTCGGTTAGGAAATAGAAATTTTTCCCTTTGAGTGATCGGTCACTCACAATTAAGCAACACGGAGCTCCTCACTGGAACAGCCACCAAGAGAAGCCACATGCGCGCAGCTTTGGGAGATCCCGGACCCCTAAACCGGCGGCAGACAGCCTGGCCCACGGAAAGTGCGCTGCACTGATCTGGAAAACAAGTAATTGGTAAGAGACGGGTTCGTTTACTCCTCGTTAAACCAGCCCCGAATCTCGGAGTCGGGAGTAGCGCACACCCTGCCGCTTTTCCCAGCGCCTGGAGCCGGTGCGGATGCGGACTCACAGAGAGCGCTGGCGGGATCTCCTCGCCCGCCTTCCGCAGCCCACCGAGCCAGGACGCTGCAGTCCACAGCTGGAAAACCTCTGGATGCTGGCAGGTGTGCGAATACCACAGTACGCGTGAGAAGCTGCTGAGCCAGGGGCGGGGAGCCGAGGTCCGTCCCGCAGCGACTGCGGGACTCTGCTCTTCGCTTCGCGGCTCCTGCCAGACCGCTATTGGCCCCGCGGCTGCCCAAGAGGGAAGCAGAGGGTCGGGGCAGCCCCTCCCCTCCCCCCCGCCTCGCCCCAGCCCCTCTCGGGAGCGCGGAGGGACGCGAAGGCCCAGGAGCCGGAGGTGAGGCTGGGGAAGGCGAGGCGGGCACCGGGAACCAGCGGGGGGGTGAGGGTCCGGTTCCGGGGCCCCGCCACCCGCAAGCCCAAGACTTGTCCCGCCAGGATCACGGCGCCAGGCGCGTCGCGGAGCAGGCTCACGGGGCAGGGCACGGCGGAGGGAAGCCCCCGGGGCTGGGAGCGGCAGCCACGGCCGTGCCCGACGGGACCAGCTGGGGACCGTGGCCCGGCTCACCACGGCCCAGTACTCGTTTCCGTGTGCTCACCACGGTGCCGTTTTTAATTTCTCAGCAGATTGTGTTTTAACGGGAGACCAGTTTCGTTAGAGCAAGCTCCAGAGAGGAGCACCGGCCGCACGCACTCGCGGTGCGATCTCTGATGAAGCGTTCCACAAGCCAACACCCTCTCGTTAAAACAACCCTCACTGTCCGCGTTCACTCTTTCCTTCGTGCCGCGCCTTACTGTCAGATATTTGTCTATCCTATGTGCAAACTTATTAGCACTCCCACACACATACACACACACGTCCTCACATTACTTGCGAGGGAGAGGAATCACAACCAGAAGCAGTGTACCGTCTCTCCCACCCCTCTACCCCCTCAGAGGGTCCTGCGGGAGTCCCTTTCTCCCCTCCCAGCCTCGACAGAACTGGGCCGGGGTCTCCCTGCTCCCCGGCAGCTTCCCGTTCCCTCCCGTCTTTCTATGCCGAGAACCGCGGGGCGAGGAGTGGCGGGACCGGAGCAGCACCGGAGCCGCGCATTCCTCCAATGCCGCGGGGAGCCGCGGGGAGAGGAGAGACCGCAGAAATCGGGAACTCCCTAAAGCCTGAGTGTCTTCATGTCCTCAAAAAAAAAGATGCTGTGAACACTCACTAAAACATCGAGGGCGTGTAAGTGAAAGGACGAAATTCAGACCGGACGTTGGAAAGAGAGATGGTAAAAGCGCGCACGGGCGGAGCCCGGATAACCAAGCCCATCTTTCCACGTCCACCCTGCAAGTACTATCGCTATTCTGACCTCGTTTCGGGAATAACGCCTCTCTCCAACAAGCTCAGCAAAACCGCTCACCTCTAGTGAAACTGCCCCGGGCCGCGGCAGTGACCGGGCTCTGCCGCCTGACCAGCTCCGTGCACCCTCCGGACTAACCCCGCCTCAGAGCCGGTCTCCGAAGGGGTGAGCATCACGGACCGGCCTCCAGCACCGCTTATGAGCTACCGCTGCCCGCTCGCAGCCTCCGTGGGGAGCGACGCGCGGACCGCCGGGGTCGACTCCCGCTTTTCGAAACCGAAGGTGTTCGCACACCGACGGGGAGATATCTTACAGGAGTCTAACACGCACCCCGCCGTGCAGCGCGCACCGACACCCTCTTCGAGTTGACAGCGCAGAAAAAGAACCGACGACCAAGAAACTCGAAGCTGCAACGGCCTCATCGCACCCCGGGCTTACTGCGGGCTCTCCGCGGCGGGTCCGGTCCGTTCTCCCCCCGGCAGCCCCTTTCGGAACTCCCTCCTACCTTCCCCCCCGTGTGCTCGTTTTCCAACCGCCGACGGGGCAAGCGGTAACTCCCGTGTCGTACCTCGGTACTCACAGACGGGCGGTCGTGCCGGGGCCGTCCCGCGGGCTCCGTGCTGGACGCGGTGCCGGGCCGGGAGAGAGTGTCCCGGGGGGTGGTTACCTCGGGGCGCAGACCAACGGGGCGGGCGGGCCTGGGGTCTGCGGGACGTCGCGCCACGGGGCTGCTCCAGCCGCGCTGCCATCGAGGGAGAGGGGAAGGGACAAGACGTGGAGACGCCCAAAAGCCGCCTCCGGGCCAGCGCGGGAGCGGCGGGGTCCCGGGGACACTCGGTGCTTCGGCCGCAGCTCCGCTTCCCTCCGCGCCGGTCACACTGCTCTGAGCCTCGTCACGACCAAAAACCCCAAACCGCTGCTCGCCTCGCTGTAGCGGCGGCTGTTGGGGACATTAGGGCTAAATTTAAGGGGAATTCTGGCAGGGATTAGATCGGTTCTAGTGCTGGACAAACGGGGACATTCCGGATTTACCCGGGCTCGGCACCGCCACTCTTTCAGTTACAGTCTTGCGAGATCGTGTCCTGGGGTTTGAAAAGACAGTTCTTGGGGGAAAGAACACGGGGCTTCTCCTTTCACACCGCTTCCCAGCGGCAGAATTCCCTTTACCAAAGCTATCGCATCTCTTAGCGCGCGGCAAGTCTCTCCGCTTGCTGGGGCTCTGCAACACATCTCCCATCGATCGTCAGGCAGAGCTGAAACAAAGAGACGGGGGAAGATGAAAACACAACAAGCTTAATTAAAGCCACCTGGCTGGTTAAATACGTGCCGAGACGCAGACACCGCATTATTCGCCTCACCTGCGCCCGACAGGCTGCGGCTGCTTTGTTCTCCCAACATGTCTCGAGAGCATCAGCGGTGCTCGGGCTGAGTGGGGCTGCGGGGAAGGTTTGTAATGTGCTAAGCTCGGGACCGTCGATGGGCTTATTCCGTGCTTCGGAAGCTGCCAGCATCCGCTGTCCGCGGCGCGACCGAGGGCGCGGGAGTTGGCGAGCAACACCCGCGGTCCTGGGGCGTGAGCCTAGCCTCTCGCCGCTCAGGTGCTCCCGGTTTGGGGTAACGAGGGAGGTTTTATGGCGGGACCCGGGAGGTGCGGGCAGGAGTGGCAAGTTTAGGAGGTATGAATCTAAAGCTACAAGGAAACTCGGACTTTAGAGCTTTACATGATGGAAAAACCTTTTCCGTTAACACGTACTCTGCTTCCCGCCGGGTTAGAGTCCTCCACTAGCACAGCGCTGTAACGCGAGTCTGTGTTTGGGGGGAGCAGTGGCAGAGAATGAACGCAAACGGGGGGGGCCTTAAGGGGGTCCTCTGGGTTTTTTCGTTGCCGCCGCCCCCCCCCCCGCCCGAAGCCCGGCGCGGTCCCGCCGCGCCGGAAGGCGGGTTCAGCGCAGGAGGTGAGGCCAGAGCAGGCAGGTCCGCGCCGCCGGGCCCTCCCCCTTGAAAACAAAACTTTTTTCCGGCAGGCGCTGAGAGCAGAGCCCGGGCGTGGGGTCCCGGAGCCGCCGCGGGGCTGGTATGCTGTAGGGCCGTGCCATGTATTGGAAGAGTGACCCGATGTTCGTCTGCAGGCTGGAGGACAAGGACCTGCCCGCGCTCGGAGGCCCCGCGGAGAAGGTGCGTGGTGGCGGCGCGAGGCGAAAGCAGGGTCGGTGCCCGAGGTGGGGCGGCAGCCGCTTCGGTCGCTTGTCGGTTCCGGCGGCCCCGGCCCTGCGGAGAAGCGCCGGTTCCCACTGTGTCCCTTCCCGGCGGGGCCCCGCAGGTACCGGCGCGGGGCTCCCGCCTCGCCTGGGTGCTGAACTCGGTTTCCCGCAGGCGAGCCCCGCAGTGGCCGACGAGGACTCCTGCTCTTCCTCCGCCGCCCTCTCGCCCTCCTCCTCGCCGCAGTCCATGGCCTCGGGCTCCGGCTGCGCCCCCAGCAAGTGCGTGTGCAGTAGCTGTGGCCTGGAGATCGTGGACAAGTACCTGCTCAAGGTAAGCGCGGAGCGGGCGGCTCCGCCACCGTCTTCCGACGGACGTGACCCGGCGGCCCGGCCGCTCGCACGGCGCCGCCTGGCCCGGGAGCCCCGCGGACATTTGCCCGCTCCCGGTCCGAGCCGCCGGGGCTTACTACCCTCCCGGCCCGGAACGGCGCGTCCGTCGGCATGAGTGGGTCTGGCGGCGAACCCGGTCGCACGTTTGCCTGCGGGATTTGGGCTTTGGGGCAGAGCCAGGTCTCCGCTCACCCCTCAGGTAACGTTCTTTGGCACTGGGACTGTGTTTTCTTGACGTGCCCCAGGGGAGAGTGAGGAGAAAAGCCGTAGATCAGAGCAGGGATCGCTTCCCGGCCGTGTCTTAACGCTCCCGGTGAAGCGGTGGCGGCGCGATCCGTTTGGTATTAGCTAAAATAAACCCGACACTGTGATGTCCTGAAGCTCAGAGCAACAAAGTGACTCTCGAGAAACGTGGAAGTAAAAAGATGGTTTAGTAGTACCTGTGAAAAGGAAGCAAGCTATGTGACTGCAGCGTAGTTTTGCCAGCCTTAGCTGGCAAAAGATAAATTATCTTCGGGACTAAGATAATTTAAAACGAAATAAAACCATGTGACTTTAAACAGTATGTTAGTGTAGCTGCCAGAGGATTATTTTCCTGCTGTTCTACAGCCATTAAAATTATCCTGGATTGGATTTTTGCCGTCTCATTTTCAAAAGTGAGATTAGACAAAGTGCTGGAAGTCGCTTCGTTCCATTAGGTGCAGCCTTGAGTAAAGCTGTTGTATATCCTGCAAAGTGAAAGTCGTTAACACCGTTGAAAACATCCCAATGTTGTTACTAGACCATTTGCTTGGGGTGAGGAGGTCAAAGGAAGGCTTATGCAGGTTGGTGCTCACTTAAAACCGGGTGGGTGCAGGTGTGGGGTCCTGCTTGGTACCTCTTGGTCAATCCCAGCCGCCTCTGCAAGGAGTGGGTGCAGCGGGGCTCACCCCAGCTCCGTTCCAGCCCTGTTCACTCCTGTGACATGCCAGGAGCTCATTTACCCATCGTTGCTGTCTCCTGAGTGAGCAACTGCGAACATGTTGCTTGGAGCAAAAGACCTCTAAACGATTTAGCCTGAAGTCTGAAGTAGCTGTTACTGCTTTCTGCATGGGCAGAGGGGGAAAGGAGGCTGTGCTGGTGGTTTCCTGCTGACCATCAGAGTGCAAATTCCAACTTGGTAAATTAATTAGAGAGAATGCAGATGGCGATGTCAGAGGGGACAACTGATGTCCTGCTCTGCAGAATAGTGTCGGCCTTCGAAGGAGAGGCAGCGAGATGAGGTCTCTGTGCCTGGATGTTGTGTTGTGCTGCACTGGGGTTCCGGGCTTGCGGTCGGAGCCGCCGCATGGGGATGGGGAAACAGGGTCGGCCTGGCCGGTGCTGCTGCCCGGGGTTATCCTCGGGGCAGCCTCTCTGGGAGGATGGGTTTGGTGACAGCCGTGGTCAATAGTTTCACATTATACTGCAGTGTAAATCTGTCAGCACACGCGGAGATATTGCCAGAGAGGCAGAGCGTTGGGCAACTGCAAAACATAACGTTACAACCTGGAGAGTGACCGAAATGGGCGACTCCAGCGCGAGTGCTGGAGTCAATGCCGAGCTTTCGCTGTGATTTTTCTGGCAGGGCCTGATGAAAGGCACATCCTGGATTATCTCAAATCTGTTGCTTTGCCCCAGGCAATATATGGGCTGTTTGGTGTGAGACGAGAAATTGGCTCAGAAAATAAAAAAAATAAATCTGAACTTAGTCATTGTTTGGTTTAGAGAATTTGCAGCATGGAATTATCCAGAGGGTTGTTACTTAATTTCTGTGGTCACTGGGAGTCTCGGATTCTCAAATAATTTATTTAGTTGATGTGTGAAGCACAGCGTCTGCAGAACCAAGAGTTCTCTTTACAGAAAAGGAAAAATTAAAGTAAATGCACATAATTTATTTGCCAAAAAATTAAATGTGAGTTTTCAGGTCTGCTGATTCATGCTGCTTCCCAGGGCTCTGTCCAGTTTCATAGATATCAATGGTAAAAAAACTGTTGAACTTGCTATTAAAGCATCTGCTGGTATTTTGAGACTCTGGCTTCGTTTGCTCCCTTTGCTTTAACAGAAACGTGGCAAATGAAGACATGGCTTGTGGTGTGTTTCCCTTTGGCAGACTTACCCACATACACACACAGTCCCCTTCAATACTCATATTTTAAAGTTTCGCATCCCTCTGCAAAGTTTACTCTTCGTTGCACAGGGCTTTGACAGGCTGGGAAATAAAAGTATGTAAGTTTGCTGCCTTATTGAGCTCATGTGAGGCCAAGACTTGCTCTGTTACTCCAATGCTATGAGAACAGCATTGGGCACAAAATACCTACACAGAACTTGGATCTCTTGCTCTCTTATCTGGCACTTTTAATTGCAAAACCATGAAAGCTTATTCGGAAAACCTCCATCACATCAATTACCCTTCAATGCACAAGCTGTGCTATGGGAAAAATGCTTTGCATTGAAGAGAAATGTCCCGTGAATCGGGGCACATGTGATTTTTTTTTTTTTTCCCCAGCCTTGTTGGTACGGATGGAAAACCAGGTTCTGTGACGCTGAAACCCAAGGTTGTCAGCACCGAGCTGGAGAGGGATTGTTCTGTTTTTCAGGTGAATGACCTCTGCTGGCACGTGCGCTGCCTTTCCTGCAGTGTCTGCAGGACGTCCCTAGGAAGGCACACGAGCTGCTACATCAAAGATAAAGATATCTTCTGCAAACTCGACTATTTCAGGTATCTCGCACAGGAATATCATTTTACTCAGTAACACATTACACTTGCTCATTACTTTTTTGCTTTAGCTGCAACTAAAACACATGTTGAGGCTCTTTGGGTTGTATTTTCTAGGTTTATTTTCGGTAGTTAAACTGCCATCTCTTGCAGAGGGACTTGGGAGACACCGAGTCTGTCTAATGCAATGGCCTATGAAGTCTCCCCCTCTGCCCCTCCACTGTTATGCACAGCTACTGCATTTATACAGTCATCTACTTCTGTATGCATGAGGGGGCAGGGAAAAGGAGTTCATGTTATAGTAAGTTGTAAAGGTATTGTATGTGTGAAGAATCATTCTTTGGTAATGCTGACAGAAAATATGAGGCACAGTTGAGATGATGTTCTGTCTCGACTAGCACTTTGCTGGTATGAGGCTCAAGGTATCCTACGGAACTACAAAACCAACTCAGAATAAAATCCCATGATCTTTAACAGGAGCTTTCAGCAGTTGTATCTTTGTGATCTGTTTGATTTGGAACATGAGGCATTCTTCACAATTAAGGTCTAATCCTGTAAGGAAGGATAGTACTTATTTGTGTTGCATTGGAAGTACAAAAATCTTCGGTCCAGAAAGCAAAAAAAGTGCTGTTAATTTTGTTGTGATTGGTGGTACTGCCACAGGTCAAAGTGTTTATGGGATACTCACCTGTGTGGTGAAAGGATTGTGTTCAGCTGTTCAGTTTTGCCACTGAAGGAGAAGGAGGAGGCAGGCTGAATGCTGCCAACTCTGGAAAGGCAAAGAGAATCTTTGCAGATGCATAAGGACAAATTCTTATCTAAATCAACATCCCTTGGTGGATAGTTTCCTCTTCAAAGTGAAATATTCTACTGTAGTAATGTAAATCCTTGCAGATATTTGAATTTCTTTTAAAATCATAATGTGGTGGTAATTAAGGAAATAACTATGAAGACACAGGTTTTTCCCCCTTCTGCTGAAGGGGACTGAATGATTAGTGAGGGATGGTGTAGCTAAATATAACAATTCAGACTACCACTAGAGCAATGTGAAATGTACTTGAATAATTGGGAGACTTCTGAACACGGTGTCAGCTGTTTCCATCTCCCACTCACAGCTTTTAAAAGAGCAATTATAAAATTATAAAAGGAAGGGTGAAGAGTTGTAAATTCATGTAGAAGTTTATGATGATTCTATTTTCCTCTTTGGCTTATGAAAATATTAACTTCTGCAGTTCAGTATGGTCTTGCCTTACGCAATCAGATAAAAGTCATGGATTTACTTTTGCTTCCCAGGTAAGAACACAATTGCACTGTCCCCCATCCTCGTGGCCAGCCTGTCCGCTGTGGGTCTCAGCTGTGCTGCCACATCCTGGTCGCCCTCCCAGAGCATCTCTCCTGCCCGTGCAGTCGGTGTCTTTGCCCTCACACTGTGCTGGCCTCTGTTTTCCAGGCGGTACGGGACCCGCTGCTCCCGCTGCGGGAGGCACATCCACGCTACCGACTGGGTCCGCAGGGCTAAAGGGAATGTCTACCACTTGGCATGCTTTGCCTGCTTCTCCTGCAAGAGGCAGCTTTCTACAGGAGAGGAGTTCGCCTTGGTCGAGGAGAAAGTCCTGTGCAGAGTACATTACGACTGCATGTTGGACAACCTGAAAAGAGAAGTCGAAAATGGTAATATGCTGCTTTTGTTAAGGACTGTTTGTGGTTTAGTTTTAATTAAACTGTTGGGGTTCACTTCGTCTTCCTTATGAAGAGGTAATTACCTGCCTTTTCTGAGGCTGGAAGCGCAGGTTCTTGAATTAAAATAATGTGCAAGTTATTTGATGTTTTAATTTCTTTTTTTTTTTTTTTTTTAATTGTGTAACTTGTTTTCTGTCCTGAGGAAAAGAAAGCAAGAGTTTATCTATCTGATAAAGTACCATGCTGGATCTACTCCTTTCCTCACTTGGAAGGGAGTAATTTGGGCTGTAATGGGTAATGGTGCCAGACCAATTTAACTCTGAACAGAATATGGCTTTTTTAAAGCTGAAGTTCAGCTGGCCAAGTGCTGTCATTGCAGAACAGTCTGAGTCACAAATAACATTGTTTTGAACGTTTAGCAGACAGTGGTGTTTTCCTTTTAACACTCCAGGTAATGGTATTAGTGTGGAAGGAGCACTACTAACAGAACAAGATGTGAATCATCCAAAACCAGCAAAAAGAGCTCGGACCAGCTTCACAGCAGATCAGCTCCAGGTAGAGGCAGTGCTGAAGGCTTGCATAGCTCAGGTTTTTGCAGGACATAGGTGCTGAACTAATAGGAAATCAGATGCATATGGGGGGGAAGAAAAAACTTGCATGCTTTAAACTCTTTCATAAACTATCAAGACACAGCATGTTTCTGGAATTGTTTGTTAGCTTCAGCAGTTTAATATGAAATAGTTACTCTTCAAGATTTTTATTTCCCCAGGGGCAGCCAGTAATTCTGCAGAGTGGAAACAAAAAGGTGGTTCTGTTTTGATTGCTTGATGAAATCTATTTAATCAGGCATTTACGTGGCTACGTATAATACAGACAAAATATTTTTAGAATTCTATAATGTGAAAAGCCACACCGAAGGTGGGTTCTCTGTATGACCTCAAGACATTAACAGGGTGGAAGGTTGGATTTTGTTGTAATGCTCTGCTTTCAAGGCTTCTTGTCTTGTCACTCCCTTGGCAGGAGTTAGCTCTGGGCTGCCTTAGACATGAGTTATTCCACCCTCTGGATCACCACTTCACTTAAATGAGCTTTCTAGGGAAAACCACCATGACTAGAGCCAGCTCGCCACAAGACGGGTACTGGTGAGACCAGATTCAGAGGTTTCAGCCTGCTGTGGCAAGGAAGCTGTGTCTCTACCTAATCCTAGCTACACATCCCTGTTTTCAGCTTATAATACATCTGAATTTCTGGTCACATGTGGCTGCTACAGCATTTGTTTTCTACTGTCTCAGTTTGAGCTCTGTTTTGTTTGCCTGTCCTTCTGTTTGTGGTGAAAGCACTTGAGAAAAATTAAAGTCGAGGTGTGAGGCATGTCAGCAGTGCTGTATTACACGGCATGTGGCTGTTCAAAGCTTGCTTTGCTATTTCAGCCATGACTGGAGACAGAATTATTGCAAACAAGTGTGTTGGCAATAATCTGCAAGGGTTCTGGACATCAAGCTTGAACTTCTGCAAAGGCGAACTTTCTTTTCCAGCAGTAGCTGAAGGGGAGATAGGCAAAGTCATCAGCATAGGATCCATATTCAGAGCTTCTTCCCATTTGCAGTCAATCAAAATTCCATGTTCCCTGCCTTTTCCTGTTTTTTAAATAGATTGTGACCTACTTCATCAGGTGTTTGAGTTCTCAAGTCCTCTTGTTATTTAATGACACTTGCTATCTGCTCAGTGCATCTGTCTGTACCTGACCTTGATGCTCGTATAAGACCAGCAAGGGAAGCATCGGAAGGATAAGTGACTGTCAGGGTGGCAGCAGGCAGTAACACACCTCGTGAAGTACTTGCACCAAAGGATGTCCATGTTTTTTGATGTCTTTGTATGGAACAGTAGGGAAGTAAATAGTTTTGGTGTTTCTAAATGGAGAGAAGTAGTCAGAATCTTCAAAGAGGCAGCCAGGCAAAATTTGCAGGCTATTGAGAGTCAAAATCCAGAAATGAGAAGCTACCGTTTACTGAGCTGCTGAAGATAACCTTCAGAAACCCATGGGGCCTTATTTCCTTAAACAAAGTTACCTCTCCCAGGCTCTGAAACTGTTCAGGGTGAGGCCAAGGTGACATCTACTGCCAAAAAAAAAGAAAATTATTCATATCCTAATGCCAAATGTTGACAGCAGCTTTCTGTGAAAAATGAGTGCAACTGAGCAGCTACATAGTGCAGGGCAGGCAAGGGGGAGCCGCTGTGTTCCTTGGGTTGGTTAAAGGTGAATGAGGCACAAGCAACTTCCAAGTCCACCCTCTGTGCAGCTGGAAAGAGAGTTAAGTTGCTTGTATAACACAAGATGCAGGTAGTGACTGACAAGTTCAGAGAGGTGAATCAAAATCCCTTCCTTCCTTGTGCTGTGGTCTGCTGCTATAGACATTATCAGGGATGTTCAAATTGCTCTGCAGTGAATTTTCTCTCAGTCCTTTTAATGCCACCCTCACTGAGCACCCCCTGCATGTTTTACTACTGCCACGCAGAATTTACTCCATTACCGGTAAAGGCTGCAGCTCAGTTGAGCATAATAAGGGGTTGGGCAGATTTTCTATTTTTTTTTTTTTTTTTTTTCTTCCTTAATGTATTTGGGACTGTCGGGGACTAGTGATTACACGCAAGGAGTAGGACCTTGGTCTGAGAGCAGTCCCTAATGCTGCTCTCAGGACTGCGCACGCAAACCTGCCGTCTCTTATCTTGCTGTTTCAGGTTATGCAAGCACAGTTTGCTCAGGACAACAATCCAGATGCACAAACACTCCAGAAACTGGCAGAAAGAACAGGCTTGAGCAGGCGTGTTATACAGGTAACTGTGCTAAGACACTGAATGACAAAGGCTGGTACTCATTCTTTGGAAATGCTTAATAACAACTTCCTCTCTGTAGTTACTCTAAGATGGAAAAAGACCTAATCTGGCAGTTTTCACATAACTTTGGACAACATCCTTAATCAGGAATAGGTCTAGAATAAACATGTGAATTTGGAAAACTTCCTGTGTTCCTCTTGCATGTTGCATAGAGGATTAATAATCTTCCAGGAAGAAACTTCTCAGCCTAAATGGTGAAGAAGACCACTAAGGTCTTCTGAATACAGATTTTTTACTTTAATAGTCTGTTCTTCAGAGCTGCAGTCTTAGAAAATGGCACTCAGCAGCAAGTGAGTATCGAGTGACCTGTCCTAGAAAGCAAAGTTAAAATATATACCCATGCCATCTAAACCAGGGGGAAAGACAAACTTTGAATCTTTGCTTGACAATGCCTCTCAGCAAACACTATATGCATGCTCTTTAATCATATATATGAATTTTTATATTATATAAATTATATATTTATATGCTTATACAAAAATAAGTTTGCAGTCCCTTTGGCTCGTTCTAGCCTGGAAGACTGACAGTTTTGCTGCCAGAAACAAGGTATGTGGCAGCAAAAAAAGGAATCCTGCACACTTTCCAATGTGAAGAGGAAAGCGCATCCTGTGAAAAGCCACTGCATGGTCAGCCATGCTGAGGGACGATGCTAGCTATGCCTCATGCAGCCCTGCACTGTGCCTGCCCTTCGGGGGTGCTGGTCACTGCTGGAGCTTCCCTGGTTTGACCACACTTGTTTGAGAAACTGTGCAGGCTTTGAATGGATGCTTCTTCATTTGGACTGTCAGTATTATGTCAAAGACCTGATTAACTAACAGAGTTCAGCTGAAGTTAGAACTCTGGTGGTTTTATTATGCTAATGTTGAAACAGAATGCAATCTGTCAACACTATGTAAATTTTTCCCCCTTTTCAGGTGTGGTTTCAAAATTGCAGAGCACGCCATAAGAAACACGTTAGTCCCAATCATTCATCTACTGCTCCCGTCACAGCAGTTCAGCCCTCCAGGCTGTCTCCACCCATGTTAGAAGAAATGGCGTATTCTGCGTACGTACCCCAGGATGGGACGATGCTAACTGCTCTACACAGCTATATGGATGGTAGGTACAACAACTTCACATGCCCAAGTGAAATCATTATTGACTGTAGCAAGAACAGTTTATCAGGTACTGATTAAGGAAACTTAAAGGATTTTTAATTCCTAGTATGTCCCTGCCCATGGCAGGGGGTTGGAACCGGATGATCTTTAAGGTCTCTTCCAACCAAAATCGTTCTATGATTCTGTATCTTATTATTACTTGTTATCTACACCTCATTAAGAAGTGTGCCTCTTCGAGCAGTGGCCCTTCACTATAAGAGCAGAGATGAAGACCTGGGTGCGAAGACCACTTCTTGAGTTTCCTCCAGTCTATGAATATTAGTAATAAGAAACCAAACACTTCTTTTAAGCATCCATGCCAGGTTTTTAATAATAGGTAATTTTAAGACCACCCACTCCCTGGCTCTTACCCCAAGGACTGTAGGTACACTCAATCCAGCAACTTCACCAAAAAATTTGGCTTCCCTCACAGTGACACATGGGGAGGGGGGAGCACAGAGGTCAAAAGTATGTTTCAGTCATTGCGTGTCTTTATGGCCCAGCAAGTCAAAAGCTTTGGCTCATGTTTGTGATTAGGAGGGACTGTAAAGGTTTGGGGAGAACTGGGCTCTGAGCTGCATGTGTGGCCTGAGCTTATTTCCCTCCAGAGCAGGGGAGTAAGGTGGGCTGTGGGTGGATGCTGGGCTGGGACAGAGAGAGCACGCTGCATGCTTGGGACCAGAGGACTGTTTCTGCCCAATGAGAATTACTTGCTCATGATCTTTTTGTACCTCCCCTGAAGCTGACCAGTAAATATTTCTGGTTTTGTAGCTCATTCTCCGACAGCTCTTGGACTCCAGCCTCTGCTACCCCACTCAATGACACAACTGCCACTAAGTCACACCTAACTCCTTTCTGTCAGGGATATAAGCTATTAAGGGTGTAACCTTAAGTCATTTATTGAGTATTAAAAATATCATTGGAAAGATATTAATGTTAACTTTTTATTTAACATCTAAAGCATTTTCAAGATCAGTTTTGCTGCCCAGGTATGTAAGTATATTTAGCCTGCAAGACACTTTTATGGATTCTGCATAAATAACTATTACATTGTTTACAAGCCTTATTCAACACCTTTTTGTATTGTCTGGAAGTAGTCCACTCTAGTTATGTGTGTGTTAATTTATTTGTCATCAAAAGAGCACTTTGCCTAAAAGAAAGGACTGACAATTGTGCAAAATGTTTACAATTCTCTGTGAAATTGTAGTTTATCATTAGTTCGTATCTGTAAGTTATTGCTGAAAGTATTACCTGTATTTGAGTTGTAACAGCCTCTATGTTAAAGCTTATTTCTGTGAGTTTACAAAAATAAATTTTGGTTGCAAATATTTTCCAAATGAACTGAATAAAGTTTCTGCTGTAGCATGCCAAGCAAGAGTGGTGCTGTGTGTCCATGGCTTCACCAGGATCCTCTGTAAGTGCTGAACTCGAATCTCCTGGTTTAAGAGAAGGTCCCTGGTATGCTTTAGGTGCATTTTCTGTCTCAATGGACTTTAAAAATCCTCTTTTTTTTTTTTTTTTTAAATGGGCTTAGATGGGTCTTGAAACACCCCCAAACAGACACATCTTTAAAGTAAGTATACAGAAAACAGTGCTGCTGCTGCGGGTGTGCAGCTGTAGGGTAAGGGAAATGGTGGATGTATAGGATAGATGTATATAGGACATTTAACTGTGGTTCAAGTCAGCAAGTGGAGAACCTGAACTCATGTCTGCTTTAATGTTTTGAATTTTTACTATTTCAGCTTCTGTTTTCTTCAGTGTTTTTCTCCTGTGTATGTAATATGCAATGCTTGCAGAGAGTCTGCATTTGTAAAGTAAATTCTAGTTCAGTATTTGAACTGACCTGTGTCAAACTGCATATGAACAGACTGGAATTCAGCCAAGTGCACGAGAGTCTACTGTGTTTTAAATATTAATGTGCTAAGACTTACTTGCAAAGCATGCTTTGATACACTGATTCGAAGGACAAAGGCTAGTGCATACTGGCAATTCAACTGATTTTTGTCTTCACAGACTAGTTTCCTTCAAGGATTTAAGACTGGCAGATCACATCTGCACACCTAAACTTTACTTGCATCAGAAGGAAACCGTTTTTTGAAGGTGTGTGTGTCCACGTCCTATTTTGCTCTCCTAACTATGAGTTAGTGACTCTATTCTGTGAAATTTTTAACTGTCCTGGTCAAACCATTTCAATGCGGAAAAGGTAGTAGTCTCCCTGCCACCATAGAAAGATGATGGCTTTTGAGAGCATAACTTCAAGCTCTGAATTATTCAAGTTCCATAACTTAAATGTTGGCACTGTTTCAAGTGCTGCTCACAGATGTCTGAGCTAATCTGAGTTAGCAAAAGCAATCTGTTTGCACCGACACAGTGGTTTGTCTAGGCTGATATTATCCTGCCACAGTTGTTTCACAGAACAGCACAGACAGGGTGTTGTGGAACTCGACTGACTTTACATTTTATTCTAATGTACATAAGTTCTTAGTGCAATACTCTGTGTGGGATGCTGGATCCAGAATGTTTTCAGTACCTAAGCTAGCTCCATACAGCTGCAGGATACAAAACTGCATGTGTATCAGCAGACAGACTGGTTTTTGTTCATTTTTTGGGTCTGTTATGCAAGTAGGACAACATTACTGCTGAAGTTTTACCACTTAAATGCTAAATAATGCTGATTTAGATCTGAACATAACTTGGCAATTTAAAATGCAACCTGCCTTATGTCAAGTCCCTTTTAAAGAAAAGTGATTATTCACTCTGAGGGACTAAGCAGCTTCAAGTTGTCTGAAACAAAGTAAGTCTGGGCTTATTTATGGAAACCCTCTTCTGTTCAGTTCCACAATCAGTGCAGGATTAAGGTAAATGGGGAGCAATTTTCCCGTTTCCCTATGAAAACAGGAAGCAGGAGAATTCACTTGCTACTATGAACGACTGAGTAGCTATTTGTAAGCATAGAGTAGAAAATAGGAAGCTCTGTCGGAGGACCTGGACTTGTCAGTCTTCCCTTTGAGAATGTCACAGCTGTGCCACTGCCTGACTTCAGCTGTCTTGTAGCTGGTGTGGGGCTGACAAAGCCCATGGAGAACTGAGCACAGCTTCAGTCTGCAGCTCTCAGCTGAGCCTCTTGCTGGAGCCTGACTTGCAAGTTTGAACACTTGGGGTTTTTTTCTCCCAGTTTTGTGTTTGTGACTTTGCTGCTGAACTCTTATGACACTAGAGCCATCCTTACTACTGTTTAAAGCTTAGCTCAGATACTGCAGTGCTGAGGAAATGAGTGGGCTCTCTTCACAGAAAGAGAATGCAGCTATAGCTCCAGCAGGAATATGTAGTATGCTCAGTCAGAACCTTTTAGACTGCACAGGTTCAATTTCAAATTGATGTATGAAATTAGTGCATGAAGTAATTCATCTTAACATCTTGATTAAGGGATCTTGAACAGAGAAAGATATGGAGCTCTGCCTAGTGCTCTGTAGATGCCTTTGCAGAGAACTTTGTAATACGTTCTCTGATCCCAAAGTACTGTGAGAAGGCTGGCTATCAACTTCCACTCCTCTTCCCCTTACTTCCCTGACCTAACGAATGCAAATTGGGGTTGGCTCATGAAATCATAGAATAGGTTGGAAAGGACCTTAAGACCACCTAGTTCCAAGCCCCCTGCCATGGGCAGGGACACCTCGCACTAAACCATGTCACCCAAGGACCTGTTCAGCCAGGCCTTGAACACCGCCAGGGATGGAGCATTCACAACTTCCTTGGGCTAGTACATCAATTTCCAAAGTGAAGAAACATTCTATTCCTGCAGCATGTTCAAGATCTTTTAGAAATATTTCTAACTCTGCAATTAAATGTAGAATTGTAAATGTTCTGAATGTGGATGTTCTGGAATCTCAGCTATTCACTGGAAATAGTGCTTTGTGTTCATATAATGATAAATCTGAAATGTACATGAGCATTCTCCAGTCTGCTTTTCACCCCAAGGCACCATGGAATATCTTAGCTACTGCTGGTGGAGATGTCTGACTAATCTGTTCTGAAATGTCTCCAACAGTACAGATTTTTACAGACACTGCAGGAAATTTGGCATTTTCTTAGGAAAACAAACAAACAAGCAAAACCCCAACAAAAGCAAAGCCCTTTTCACTGCCAAACATCCGATTCAGCCAGTTCTTTGTACCAAGTCAGAGTTTCTAAATGTCTAATCGTTTTCATTTTCTTTGTCCATCTTCTTGAAGCATGAAACTCAGTTTTAGCCAAGGCCTTGCTGATGTGCAGCAGGAGAATTAGGGCCTGTAAGTTGCTCATTAGCCTGTGTTCCGGGATGATGACTGCTTTTCTTCCAACAACACTACCCTCCACATCTTGTCTCTGACCAGCTGGTCTCTTGTCTCCTCTTTACCATTCTCCATAGATTATTGCAACCTAGGTAAGCAGCTTCTATTTCACCTCACTGAATTTCACCCTGCTTTTTTAGTACTTCTCAAAGTTTTCAAAATCATGTTGAATTCCAGGTCTAAGCTCCCCAGAACTGGCTCTTGACTCTGTCACTCAGGGAATTGACGAAAAAGCTGAATAGAACCTGATTCATCAGTAATTCCATTCTTCAAGCAGGAGAATGGATCATGTGAACTGCTTACAATGATTTATTTTCCAGCTTTTCTATCCCAGGCTATTCATAGAATCACAGAATGGTTTGGGTTGGAAAGGACCTTAAGATCATCCATTTCCAACCCCCCTGCCATGGGCAGGGACATCTCACGCTAGACCACATCACTCAAATTCCCTCATCTTGCTCGTGTCAGACTGTGATATGCACAACTTCTTGAGCACCTGCACAGCTGTTACCTTGCTAAAAGGAGGTTGAGCTGATTTGAGAGTTTCATTGTTTGTATTCTTGTTACTGCTGGTGCGGTTAAGGTTTAAAACTTCTTGAATAAATAATTAGACAGAAATGAAACTGCATTATTGGATCCCCTGGCTTTCCTCTGTCCACTTCCTGGGCTCCAGGCACTCTATCAGTTCTTCTTTCTCCTAGTGTCCCCCAGAAATAAAAGTTAATGATGTGGGGAGGTTGCTGCCTGACTCTGCTCTCCAAGGAGACAATCAGATTGGACTTGATCAGAGATGTCTTTTTCTGTCTGGGGTTTTTTTTGGTCAAAACTGACACTGGTGAGGGTCTAGTCTGGACTTGTATTCCCTGGCTACACTTCTGACTCTGAGTAACAGATCAGCACTAGCCTTACTCTTGATTAGATTTATTAATAAATGTACATAATGCCATTTTCTTTGCCCTTGCTGACATTTGCTAATGCTGCCTGATTTCATGAGTTGGCTTTTTGACCAGAAGTTCAGAAGTTGGTTTTTACATTTGCATTAGAGTAACCATAAGTACTTTCTGCATCCCTTCTATGACTACATATGGAGTTGAAGAGTTGCTTAAAGTTTAGGCAAATTGATCTTATTACACTTCCACCTTTTCTTTATTCATTCTTTTTTGTAAGTATAGATAACTGTCATGAATAGTTTTCATTTCCGAAGAAATTGATGGTTCTTGTCTTGGCCACTGCCCCTGCCTATGAAGTTTGACATCTCAGCTCTGATGTATGGCATGCCTTCTTGAACCCTGTGTTTTTATCTTGCAATACACCACTCCTCAGGACATGCAAGGTTAGTGATGTAATAACGATGGGTAGTCACACAGATGTACAAGGGCTGGTCTCTTCATAAAAGATGCTAGTCCAGAAATACTTGACACAAGCATCTGTGCTTGTGTCTCCCGTTTTCTTGTCTTGTTTTTAAAATAAGTTGCACTTTAAATCATTACTGATTCAAAAATCTCAGTAGTCTCCGAAAGATAAACTTGATTCTGTCCTTAGTTCAGAACGGCAGCTGGTTTGTGATGGATGTATGTATTATTAAAGTGGAAGTTGCAAGCCTTCTGCCTCCTGCTTTTTGTCCAACCACGTGTGACCTGCTGTAATCACCGAGGTGATCATCCCCATGCTAGTGACATGCACACCAGGTTAGAAGCTCCCAGAAGGCCACCATTCTGCTGGCCCTGTGCAGAAGTGCCCATAGCCAGCCCTGGCTATGGGTTTGCTTGATTCCGTACTGCTGATTTCACTGTGGCTTTCACCATTACAGTAACACACATTTAAACTCCAAATATGCAGCTCCTTCACATGTACTCTCTAGACAGCTACTGGGAAAAGTAGCAGAGAAACCTGAAGCAGAGAAACATTTGCAAGTTCAAATATTTAACTTCTGCCAATTGAATTCTGGTCATTGCTGTTGTTGGCAGCTAACACTGAACTACTCATTCTACAATTAAAAGTGAAGTCCTCAGACTCGTCACACGAGTCACTAACGGTATGACAGCACGAGTTCTCAAAAAATGAAACAAAAATTATCATTAGTTTAAACGAAGAGCAGGAAGAAACTGAACTGGTTGAGTTCATTCCAGAAAATCCAGTTCAGTTCTGTGTGGGTGAGTCTCCAGCACAGGGACATCTAGAGACAGAAAAAGATAGTACAAGATTAGTAACAAAGCACAGGCTGCCTCTAAGTTGTTAATCAATTGATTTACACTGGAGTGTATGTTTGCACACTTTGACTCTCCGGTTTCTTTTTAAAATGAAAACATACCAATCTGATAACTCTTTTTCACGTGTTCTTGGGTAGAACATGAGAGAACAAGACACTGTAGTGGGTACCTACTGCAGTACTGTGTACTTTTACCTGGCTTTAATGCACAGTAACGGAATGCAATTCCAACATCCACTTCAGAGAGTGACCTTCTGTTGTCCTATGCAGCTGTCCTAGTTTTGAGCAGAATAGTTTTTCCTTTAAGGTGTAAGAAGATGCCTTTTCAGTTATAGGTAAGGCTGTAACTAATGCTCACTCTGTTAAGAAATGCTGCATCCAGAATGTGTTCAGAGACAGGTCCGTTCATGCAGCCTCTCTGTTCCTAGTGGTTAAAAGAAACAGGAATGCTGCAGGTACTTAGGGTGTGCTTTCATTAACCACCTAAATCTAGAAAAGCAGGTGTGTTTGGGATTGTGTCACTTAGAACAACACAATCCCAAACTCTGGAGGTCCACATTTGTTATAAGACCACTGCTTTAAGATTGTTTATGGATTTTTTCCCAATAAATCTGGTAGTAATAACTGCAACACAAATGTATGAGAGCTGGTTTTCTCTCCTGTGGGAGTTTACTCTATAAACTGAAGTTCAAAGAAAAGACTTACTGAGTCATTCTTAGCTCTTCCACATATGCTAAAACAACCCCCTACCAAATGTTTTCTGCATTCTATCCTAAAGAAATTACACATCACAAGTAGTCTCCAAGAGAAAATGAACCTTAATTTTTATCTACATTTGTTCTCCACCCTGGCATCCATTGTTATCCCCACCTGGCTCATCGTCAACACTTGGTCTTTCTCATTCTCTTTAGGGCTGGTGGTTTTATATCCCACACTTGATCCTGATTTAGGCAAACTTAAACTCCCAGAATCAAACGGCTTTAAATCTGAGCTTTTCTGAAAGGGATGCCAAGGAATTAAAACATAAAATAAAATTAACTTCTTAGCAGTGGAGCTTTTTCAATGTGTAACATCTTCCTGGGGTAGGTACACCAAACTTACCTGGTACAAGTGCATCCTCCTCCATGGCGCTCTCTCCTTCACCTTCCCCTTCTGCAGCTCCTTCCTGAGAGGAGCAAAGTAAGTATTCACAAGGAAGCAGCTGAAATAAATATATTTCCTTATCCCTGAAAATCAGCAGTTTCAGCTGACATTTCTATTATTAGAATGTAACATCTGGTTGATCATAGTAGTAATGGTCTTTAAGCTTTGCATATTTACAGTGTGGTTTTAACGCACACTCCCTTCTCTATTTTCCCGGTACTGAGGGCAGCAACTTTGGCCTTGCTTGCATTTATCCCAACTTATACAGAAATTCTGTTAAATGCAGTTCTGATATTTGACAGACTCCCCATGACATTTGCATCTTATGGACCTGGATCAACAATCAAAAGACGAAATTGAAAATCACTGCACATATGAAGAAGTATTTAAAACAGTCAAATACAACTAGTGGTTTTTCCTGTTTTGTGTATTTGAAAGCTAACCAAATCTTTGATGACTTAGTCCATCTTCTGTTTTGATGTAGTATGGCTATAGCTGGTGAAACCTCGAATAGAATACAAGTTAAGCAACAAACAAAATACTTTATGTGGCACATGACAAAGTACTTGCCTTTGTCTTCTGTTTTCTGATACAGCACCAGCAAAGTTTGATCCCTGCTTATTTTTATGTGTAGAAAGTGGTATGGTGCTTTGCTATCAGTTTCTGGACGACTGTTTTGACTCAGAGATCCTTCTAAGGCAAGCAGAGCAACTGAGCTGGTTTATCAGTATGTCCTCTGACCAATTAGCAGCAGAGGAAACTGCTCTGACCTAGAATGTGCAGTCTGTTTGATATTTCTAGGTGCAGGAGCCTTTTGATGCAACCCAAGACGGTTGTGCTGTAACGACAGTCGAGTGCTAGCGACTCTTCTCTTGATGTGGATGGATGCCAGCAGCAACGTAGAGTGACACCTCTTAGCCTCTGGACAGATCTCTTACAAAAAGCTGCTTCTGTGGTTCATCTGGATTTTTCAATAGCTTTGTCTACATGTAACACTTTATGGTTTTACTATATTTGCTGTGCATGACAACAGTGCCCTCAATACCTTGCTTCTGGACTGCCAAGAATTTGCTCTCATGCACTAAGCTGAAGCCCCAAGGCTGCTGCAGTCACACAGGAGAGTTCTCCAGCTGACAGCTCTCCCCACTGAGCTGTTCTGCCACCAGCCAGCAGTGGTGGGACACTTACTGCTCTGCCAGCACACGACAGACTGTCATGGATAGAGTGTGGAGCTTGGCATTGTGTTCTCCTAGGGAACAGCAAAGCTAAAAAGCAGCTAAGTTTGCATTGCATTGCTGTGCTGCAGCATTCAGCCCTCTTAGTGACAGAAAGTTATTACGGTAAGCTAGAATATGAGATGATTACAGAACATACAAATCCCAGCTATTTCAGAGCTACAAATCCAAACTTTCCTGGATTAAGATGTTCTTGAGTATTGTTCCATAGCTAATGCCCACTGCATCTAAGAAAAAAGCTTTCATTTTCTCCTACACAGGCAGAATAAAGTGTAAGGTAAACAAAGCATGATTGTGTTGATGGACACACAGGTGGTTTCACACTGCTCTGTTGTTTCTTAGCCCAGTCAGGATGCTGGTGCAGACACCTTTCCTCTTTACCTGGATGTGGTTTTTCTAAGTTGGTATTTTGATAGTTCACTGGGGAGATTAAGAAGGTATGTGACACCTTCACTTTTGGGAAAAGCATTAGCTATACCTCCTGAGACTATGCTGAATTCTCTCATGCTTCTTAAAGGCCTTGTTACAAAACCACAGATGTCCAAAACACCAGAGTATTCACAACAAAGGCAGTAACACTTTCTGAACTCAGGCTTAGAAGCTCAGGGGTTAATTCTTTGTTCTAAGCTGCTGCAGTAATGTCCATATAGCTTCTAAGCATTTTACAAATAGAGCTCGGTGTGTAAGGATATCATCTAGAAGCGCAATACGTGCTCTTCCCCAGAGGTGCATCAAGGAGACCACGTATTTGTTAATGTGCCTGGGAATCCAGCCCAGCCATGCAGCTTTCATGGAGCAGTAAGGGTGGTAAGGTCAGGAGGTTTCAAGTGTAAACTGGCCCTAGAAGCAAAAATCCATTCTTTGTCTATTTAGAACACCCTGGATTTGAGGGATAAAGTGTCTGGCAGTTAGGTTTTTTGCTTGCAATTTAAGTCTGTGCAGTGTCCCCTCTATTTTCCAAATATACTCCCCTGAGATGAAAGATATGACAGTGATTTTAGAATCGGTGCTGACTCCTGACCTGCTGTCTGTCTTGCCATCATCAAATGAGGTGACACAACATAAGTCGTCTCAGCTCTTGCATCTTCCTCCCACCAGGCTGCTGGAGCAGCACGGCACCTTCCCCGGGCCTACTGCTCCCCCCCTTCTTGTTAGAAACTCTAGATCAATCTGATGAGGACACCCATAGTCAGTCTACTGATATGAGAGGTACTTCCAGCGTGAGAGAATTGCAGCTTACTTCAGGAGGAGGATCAGGGCTAGGGAAAAAAAATAAAAATCTCTAAGCTATGTTTGGCACTGCTACAGACCAGTCACACCCCGTGGGCTTCCTCTGCAAGTATCCTGGTCAGCAAGTGTTCTGTTCTACCAGTTTGAAAGGCTTGAACTCAGCAAAGCAAGCAGCGAAAAAACAAATCTGTATAGAGCAACTTTGGAGAGTAAATCTTGATAAAGTGGTTCTAACCAGAACAAAACTAATAAGGAAACAATACTACTTCTGCAAGAAAAAAAGCCTCCCCTCCAAATCCCACAAAATCCACTTTAAACACTGCACTATAAAGATGCACATTTTCCTG
Organism: Strigops habroptila; assembly: GCF_004027225.2. NCBI lineage: Eukaryota > Metazoa > Chordata > Aves > Psittaciformes > Psittacidae > Strigops > Strigops habroptila. Next base: position 63,297,999 of record NC_044284.2, read on the forward strand.
CTCCCATTCATTCTCTTTCTCATTTTATATTACTGGAAATGTGCAGAAGGTTTTGGTGACTTCTCTGTGTGCAAAAAAGCAACTTCTGGGAACTTGCTTTTGAAGCACCCAACAGAACAAAGACTTTGCCTCTTTGTGTTGTACTACCTGCTCCAACACAGCTGTGCTCCCATGGTTACTCCTGTTATCTCAATACATAGTGCTTTTACGTGGGAGCAATTATTGGTGCAGATATTAAGATGACAAAAAGCTAACCAGCACATCACTGTTGTAAGAGGGTATTTACATCCTCAGAAGGGACTGTACCAGGATCGGCATTGTACTGGCAATCGGGAATTGACCATTGTAAAATCTATCATCAGGGAAAAAGCAATCAGGGCATAGCTCAGACCAGTCTTTCTTCAGAAAAATGCTTTAAAAACATCAACATTTTATATGTGTGTGTTTTCTCTTTCCATTTGGTTTGTGCTTTAAAGCATGCTCACTTCATGTATTCCCTGTAGCTGTGCAGCCCTTGGGTTAAAAAAAAGAACAATGCAGTAAGAACTGACTCTTCTGTTCAAAACAGTTTGACTGTTTGAAGTGCGATGTGAGACCCATGAGCTCTACAGCATCTGATCATCACCAGGGGCAGCAGCACTGGTGGCCTTAACACAGTCAAGTGTTTGACTCTCCATCCGTCATTTGTCTCCCTTCCAGTGCTCATCTTTGCTCTTCTCCTCTCACTAATTTCTCCTTTCCTCACACAAACAAACATGCAGCAAATGAACAGAAATCCTGGGAAAAGACCTCGCAACTTGCTGTTCTGCCTGAAAATTCCACATTCCTCTCCTCGCACAACTCTCCCCACCCCGCTCACAGAGAGCTTTTCCCTGCTGGGCACACACATGGCTCTGTGTCAGCTCTTTCCAACATTCCTGGCTTGTGGGTTTTCGGTTTGTGATTGTTTGGCTTTTAAAGCCCTCCCACATCTCGCCAGGACTGTCCCCCTCCAGTGACAGCCTACAACAGCAGCCATCACAAACTGCACCAGTGCTATTTCCCAAGCTGACCTCATGGGAGAAAGCTGTCTCCTGCTCCAAATCTCCTACAAACAAAGTTCATTGCTGAAACTTGGGAAACCTAGAACAAGTAACAGTGCACCAGTATATAAAAGTTACACATTTCCTTGTTTCAAAAATAAGGTATTGCAGTGGAAAGACAGCTACTCCATTGAAAAAATCACACAAGGGAATGCTTGGGTTTTTATGTGAGTTAGCAGGTCATATGAGAAAGCTAACTGTAAAAGTATCATTTAAAGAGGATGTAAACTGTAATTCACTGAACGCGGGAACAACTGACAACCACCTTTTTTACTACTTTCAGAAATAATTAGGAAAAATACTATCATTCCTGTAACATGGATATGGGCAGTTAGTTACCCAAAATATGATTCTAAGACACAAAAAATACGTGTATTTATGTTATGCACAGTTTAATTCATAGAAGTGTTACCTTTCAATATACATCCTGATCTTCAGTGTCTCTGCAGGAATTTGCACAGGCATCTTGGCAGTGGACAAAGATGATAAAACATTCTGCACGTTGAGTTACGTGTTTCTGGTCATGACATCAGTTCAGGAAGAGTGGCCACCACTGGACACAAAAGCTACTAAATATTAAACTCAAAAATATAACATTGACTTGTTAAAGCTCCAGTGACCCCAAACCACTACAGCTGAGTGTTAGAATGTGATTAATTGTGAGCTAATCATACCAATGAGATGATGCTCTTCAAGTCCTTTGTATTGCTGTAAGGAACTGGAACTGCATAAATTAAAAAAAAAAAAAAAAAGAAATAAAACCAAACTACAAACCCCACTTTTGACATTATCATTTGGAGCAGATTAAGCATGTAAGCATGCAGCCTTCTCCTGAGACTACATTGATTCCTTTCCAAACTTGCGCTCTTTCAGACTCCGAAATGAAAATAGATCGCCCAGCCAACCAAAAGAAGTGAGAACTTGGGACTTAATGAAATGAAAGTTGATTCAAGACAGGAAATTGAGTTGGTCAGATGTGCTGAAAGTGATAGCAACCAGAAACTATGTTCTGAAGCTCTGTATAAAACAATCCCTTCCTTTCCCTCCCCAAGCCATCTGCAGATGTGCAGATCTGCAGAGCAGCATGCCAGGTCCCAGAAGAAAATGCACCACCAGCAGTGTTCATCTGCAAAGTCGAGCACCAAAGACACGGCCGGCAGTCCACATCAAACACCGTGGACACACGCAGAAACATTTTCATCCTGTATTGACGGCCAGAGTTTGTTTCACTAGCACAGGTCAGTTACCTCATTGCTTCCTTCTCCAGACAGGCCGCACCACTGCTCTGTCCTAGCACCATTGCAGCACAATTTGGGATGCAAGGTGTCCTCTCCTCCCCAGAACTCATCTGGGGCTGGATTAAAGGTTCTATGGCATGCAGCCAGCATTAGATTTAAAAGTAATAGGAATGGCAGGAAAACCATGTGAGATATAAAACACATCAGTCTGAAAAAACATTTGAAAGGAGGCAAGAAAGGAATTTTGTTAGTAAGCCTGATGTTCTGAAGAACAATATAACGAATAGCTGCAGTCAGTTCCAACAGGCCATGTGTGTTAACAGCAGATACTGATGTAGCTTAAAAAAATAATCCACATTTAATTAAAATAACTATGTACATATGAGACACATAGTAAAGGTTCTCTATGCTCCAAAATCCCCTTACAATAACTTTTATATTACAAATGTATCTTCCAGTGTCCGGCTACACGATGAGAGATTCTGAAGGGCTACACATCATCCCCTGAATTCAACCCCTAATACTATGCTTTAATATGGGCAGCGCTTTACTATTACTGTTGTTTATTGCCATGGTCAGGACTGAGCCCTCCCGTGGTGCTCTACAGAACAAAAGCATGCAGGCAGTGTTTGCCAAATCTACGCCTGATCAAATGTGAAAAAAAGGAAGAAGGAAAAAGTGCTTTCATGCAATGTGCTGTAGAACTGCAGTGTCTTTTAGCTCTTCCAAGCAACTGTTCTCTGCCAGACTTCTACCTCTTCTTGGTGGCATGGCCTGGGTTAGCCTCACTGCAAAACCAGATCCCTCTGAAGATCCCCTTTACCATTCACCTTCCAGTGTTCAGTTTGGACTGTCCTTGCCCACATCTAAACCCTCCAGGCTGAGACCCTCCTGTGCTGGGACAAGAATGTTACCTGCAGGTTTCAATGCAGCCATTGCTGAATGCCAGGAGCATCCTCAGGCAGGGCTCCCACACATGGAACAACTTACATTGCATGCCTTAGCTGTTGACCTCCAGCCCAAATACTCCCTCTGTCCTGCTTCCAAATAACTGCTCTGGTGCTGCCTTTGCAGAGGTGGATCTCCCCGCTCCTCTGCTGAGATCCATCCTCAGTGCTGAAAAGCTTTTGCACTGGGTTTGGTTGGTGGTTGGTAGTTGTTTTTCGTTCGTTTGTGGGGTTTTGGGGGGTTGTTGGTTTGGTTTGGTTTGGTTTGGTTGGTGGTTGGTGGTGGTTGTTTTTCGTTCGTTTGTGGGGTTTTGGGGGGTTGTTGGTTTGGTTTGGTTTGGTTGGTGGTTGGTGGTGGTTGTTTTTCATTCGTTTGTGGGGTTTTGGGGGGTTGTTGGTTTGGTTTGGTTTGGTTGGTGGTTGGTGGTGGTTGTTTTTCGTTTGTTTGTGGGGTTTCGGGGGGTTGTTGGTTTGGTTTGGTTTGGTTTTTCCTCATCTGCCAGACCCATATGCTGCAGGCAGCTCCTGCCCTATTTCCCTACTTGTTACAACAGGTGCTGGCTTCCAGCCTGCTACAGCTCCATCCATGATTGCAACACCACCAGCAGCATTTCCCCTGCAAGAGAAGCATGTGAAGTCAGCCCATGGTGTGCAACAGCAGTTCTGTTGAGCTCACACGAACACAGCAGGAAAACAGGACTTTTAGTCAGTCTCCTAAATCCAAAAAGAGACTTCTGCTGCCACGTTGGACGGGGCTTGGAGCAACCTGCTCTAGTGGAAGGTGTCCTGTCTGTGGCAGGGGTTGGAACTGGATAAGGTTTAAGGTCCCTTCCAACACAAACCAGTCTGGGGTTCTGTGAATGTGGCTGATTTAAAATACCCCTTCTCTGGGATGAGAAGATCTCAAAACAGGTTCACACCCTCCCCCCGCCATGTTTTATTATTACATGGTTCAAACAGACCCAGACAGACCTGTAACGATCCCCCCTCGGCCCTCTGGGCGCGGATGAGGTTCCTCCCGCTGGGGAGTGGCAGCGCGTCCCGCTGCGCCGCGGGGTCAGCCTCGTCCCACACCCGCAGAGCGGGGCCTCCACTGCGGACACGGGCAGCGGCACCGAACCGCCCGCAACGGCCCGGCCCGGCCCGGCCCGCCCCGCCCTGGCCCCGCCGCCTCCAGCCCGGCCCCCGCCAGCGCCCGCCCGCAGCTCCCCGCAGCACAGAGAGGGACACGTGTTTGTATCCAAACCTTTATTAGAACAATCCCCAAAAGCTGAAAACAGTGAACAACAAAGTGACACACTCCCGTTAGCAAAGGTACTGCAGCAGTGCATGCCCGTTTCTGCACAGCAGAAGCAACAGCGTTTACAGCTCAAACTGTCGTGCTCATGTCAATTTGGTTTTGTCAAGGTGACAATTTAACAATCATCACATCACAGTGACCTCCATCCCGCTTCTTAAACGGCCTTTCCCGTGATTTTACAAGCCGGTGTTTGGGACAAATACACGTGGATGCTCTGCAGCAGAGTAACAGACAGTATCAGTAGCACCAGTGTTACTGGAACATGAATAAACAGTTCTTTTTCCAATTGGATCACAGCGCAGTACAAATTTACATCACCTCAAAATCATCACCTGTATCAAAAGTTTAAAAATTTAGCATAATTTATAAACATTTCCAGAATAGCAAATGGTCAGTCTTGGAGTGAAGGATGGGCTTTATGCATATGGCAAACAGATGCGCCGGACAAGCCAGCTTCTCCCCTCCTGCTCTCAGTACTCGAGCCCAGCACCCCCCACAGCGACAGGTACAACAGTACAGGCACTGGAACCCAAAGCAGAAGCAGCGTTCCCAGCTCAGGAGGTCACCATGCCATAAATTAAAGCTATAAACGACTGTACTACTGAAAACGGAACATCTTGCATTGGTTTCATTGGATTATTTGACCATGGCCACGATGGGTTTCCTCCCGGACCACACAGTCTGTGTCTTCACCATGCTGCGGGAGCTGCATCCAGACACAGCCAACAGCTCTTCCACAGTTCACTGTGTATCAGTTAATTGGAAATAAGGAGAGCATGGCTTTCCTTACCAAACCTTTCCTGTTGTGCAGTCTACATGGTGCAAATAAACTTCAGAATAGAAGCCAGGTGAAGTGACAGCCCGTAAGGCACTTTGAGAGGACACGGCTGTCCAGGCTGAGCAAGGGGCCCAAGGGAGACAGATATTACATGTCACCCAGGAGAGCCAGTCTGTTCTTCCCCATCACTCCTCTGACAACCGCTTGCAGAAGAACACTTACTGACTGTCCAGAATCAGCTTGACACTGCACTTGCCAAAATCTTTTTCCTGTTCTACAGCAGAATGTGCAACAGTACAATATTTCATCATTTTAAACAGTAGTGTCCAAGAGACCATTCAGCATCCTTGAGACACCTGAGAATCTGCTGCTGCATACTACTTGGAAAAAACCACCTCAGAATAAGAAATGATCCCATCTTTCTCATTTCTTTGTTTTTTTCTTTTTTTTCCCCCCTTTTTTACAAAATTTGAAGGCTTGACATTAAACCTTTGGTATAAAATGTATAAATGAAAGCCATCCATTAATACATCCTAGGGAGGCACAAGGAACCCAACCAGAACTAAACCAAACATGACTGTGGGTATGTGATAGCGGGTGCTTTCTACTGTCTATTGGTTTCTACATTCTGCTTGCTCGTGGGGTCCATAAACGGGGCTTCCTGCCTTCCCAAAGCTTCTCCCGGGCCCAGGCAGGACCAGGACATGCTGACCCCTTCGCCAGCAGCAGCGCAATGGGCTCCCGCCGCGTGTTCAGTCCCAGCGTCGCCTCCTCCCCTGCACTCTCAGCACCAGGCACCCACCGGCGTGTGCCACGTCTGCCACATGTGTCACATCTGCCATGTGTGCCACGGGGCTGGACCTCATGGGACGGCTTGGCACATCATCACCAACTCCCATGGGCTCAGGAACAAAGCACACAGGACATAATTGACCATGTTACAGACACAGCCACTACAGATTCCACTCTCTGAAGTGAGGGATGGAATTTTCAATTTTACACTAAATAAAGCAACAACGGCCAGATCCATGAACGTCACCACTAGGACCTCCTCTATGGTGCAAGGCTGCAGACTCTGGCACACAGGATGAGCTAGGAACCATCATAATAAGTTAGTCTTAAAATATTTTACGTGATTCTTTCCCAAGTAATTACTTGCATTAATTTCTACTTAATTCATTAATAGCAATTTATTTTTAAAGCCAATCTTAGTATTAAATCATTATGATTTATTTATTGAATCTATTGATTACAAAATCTACATGGTATTGCTTTGTATTGTCACAGTTCTCATAATTATATCATTAAGAAAATGGCTTTTAAATTTTCTCAGAAATGATGATCACTTACATTCTAAATAATTTCACAAAATAGTGAGTGAAGCAAATTTATACATATATATATTTACTGTATATAAATAATAATACAATTTAAAACTTTCACTTTTAGAAACTCCTTTAGTAAATGCATAGGCTTGTTACAAAAGTCTTCTAATCAAATAACTGTCTACTATGTCTATTATGGTTTATTCCTAGTAAACTCTATGATTACATTCATATGATAAAAAAAGCACACTGTGTTCGGAAACACGCTTTTTCGGCTGAGCTCCTGGTAAGACACTCAAGTCCAATAGAAATAGAGATTCCTGAATGCAAACTAATCACACAGTGCTATTGAAAAAATAAAATTCAAAATCAAAGTTTAGCAGATGGGCTGTGATCAGAACAGCCGCTCCTTTGATCACAGAATGGTGACACAGACCCCCAAAGCTACTGACTGCATTCTTGGAAGAGATTAGAATGATGGGGGGGGTGTTGGATATTCAATGCCATGTACATAAGGAGAAAGGAATAATGACAATGATGCAAAACTTCACAGTTGGAAGCCTGTGTTTTTCTGAAGGCAGGTTCCTCAGCCCTTTCCAAAAAGTCAAGTTTACGCTATCTAAGAGGGGTTATCAAAGCCTGAAGGTGCCCACAACCAGCAGTTCCATTTGAAACTGTACACCTTGACTTTACATTACTTGAGTCCTAAACGAGACCCTCATTTCTGCTCCAGGGAAAGTGCTGCAGTGCCAACCCAATCACAGGGAATGCATGCGAGTACACTGCGCTTGCACCTCAGCTCACCAGATTTCAAAACCTTCCCGTGCCCGTGCCAGCAGCACAGGGGTGGTAACCACCATGCATCAGCGGGACCCCAGACTGGCCACATCAGGGACAGTATTTCTGCCTCTGTAGTGCTTACAGTTATCACAAACTGGAGCCATGAGTTGTTAGAGAGCAAAATCACTTTGGGATGTGCATCACCAGGAAATTTTCCCCAGAAATTTGCATTCAAATCATCTGGAAAAGAATTTGCCTTTCCCTTTGACACCAACTGACTCCTGGGGCTAAGAAAGTATTTCAAGTGCTGAACTCCTGTAAGAGGTCTGGCAGAGGCATGGCACATGGCACTGCTGCAAGCGGACAGTAATGGAATACCTTATCCAGTATGGTGGAATCCATGAAAACTAGGGGCAGGATCAGTGTGGCTGGGTCCTTGGGCACCCATGAGACCAATAAATTAAAACCTTTTCAGCTCATGGCAGTAAAGGACTTGAGAAGCACTCCAGTGTAAGACTTCTTCCATGAACAGAGCTGTTACTAACCCCAGTGACAGTTCTACTGATGGGAGGGTCATAAAATGGAACAGAATATTAACGTGCTTTCTACCAACCGATTTTGTTCTAATGACTGGGCAAATTTAACAACCAAAAAGCGAACTAAATCTCTTGGAGCATATTTCAGTATCTAAATAATTCATGCTGCATCATGAGAAGACTCGAGTTCAATGTGTTAACACATTTCTGTGTGAGCACCTGAGAGCCTGGAGACCTGCCAAAGGAGCAGGCCTGGCCCTCAGCACCTGCACGGTCACTGCAATGTCTTGTTAAGGAGCCCTTCTGAGCTAGGCAGCGGCAACAGAATTCCTTGTGCACACCTGCAGCCAAGACTTTTTTCAAAGTTAAAAAAGACTGCATTTGGTTTTCCTTTCAGTGCAAGTCAGCTCCTCATAACGCAGAACACAATCAGAGACTCATCAGAGATAGGGGGATATTAACACAAGTGCATCTCTGTCACACATCAGCTAAAAATGATACATTCACCATCTTGTACCAGATGAAACTTCATTTGTGAAACCACAAATCAAGTGCAGTGGGACCTTCTCTTGGTTATATCATCTTTCAAGCACAACTCACAGAAAACCTCATTTTAAGCAGGACCAGGTATAGTCTCCTCTGACCACCTTCTTTGGGACCTGCAAGGTACCATCATTTCATAAAAGACACGGATGTGGATGTGATTAAAATATCACTACATTTTTCAGTGTAGGGAATCATTAATGCATGTATAATCACAGTTTAAATAGCTGTGAACCAGCTCGTACAAAAAAATACAATCATAGCACCATATTTACAAATTTAGTACCATCTCCTAGGTAACTAGAGAGTCTCAAACAATCTTTTATGGCTGATTAGGTTATGTTAGTGCTTTCAAAAAATTGCCTGAATTTCTTTTACAAATATACACTTATAAAAAGAAACATTATCAAAACTGCTGTCATCTAAGGCAGCAACTTGTGTTACAAAAGTTATTAAAACATCATTATAGACTTAAAAAAGCTTCAAATTTACATTTTCTTTTTCATAGGCACTCTATAAACTAAAACGTGGCCTGTTTCACAGCTGTTAGTTTAAGCATTTAAACTAGTTAAATGTTACCGATGTTGCTCATTTTTTTTAGATATAAGCAAAAGGAAAAAAGAATCACCCATTAACCAGAAGCATCATTTACAGTTTTTACTTTTGCCTACTTTATACACGTTTTGCTTAAAAGTGACACTGTGTTGATGTTGCAGTTTAGTGTATGTTATCCCACTGCCTTCTTAGGGCTTAACTCCTTCTTCCCTAGAATTCGGTGAAGGCTAGCTGACATGAAGTAGGGTTTTGCTGTAGATCCATCATTTCTTTCCAGGTCTTCACCTGAATTTACACAGCAAAAGCAGCCAGAAGAGCAAACAGCAGTTCAACCACACACACATACAGAATTGAAGAAAGAAGAGAGCAGAAGAAGACACAATATTAAAAACCAATCTCAGTCAAGGCAGTTCACCTGTATTGTTAAGTTGATGAAGGACACTATCAAATTTCTATTTTCTCAAACCAGAAGAGGTTTTACACAAAGCAGAGATACAAACATCTAGCCATTTTTAAATGACAGTGATACATCCGGTTTATTCCCCAGGTCTTTGGTTTGGCAGTATAGGTGGGAATTCTCAGAAACACTCATGCCTCCACTGAAGCCTGGCATTTCTTCCTTAAAATTTTGCCCCAAAGGGAGCTGAGGATCTAAGCACTTTTTAAAACTGGACCCTTTTTTACTGCCTAAGATAAAGTTCTTTTGAAAACTTGATGCCACAATGCTCAATATTCTGTATGATCTCCTACTGTCCATTACTGAATAGAAGCAGCATGGGAAGCAAACCAGAATATGAATTTTAAATAATGAGGCAGACATACTGCTTTTTTTCCTCCAGAAGTCCGTGACTAAACTGGGTTCAGCCCAGTGTTTGTGCCACACAGTAGTCACAGACCAGAGAAAAATTTCACACTGATGGACAATCTGGAGGGAGTGTGCAGGGAAGCAGAGTCATTGCAAGTGCAACCCTGCCGAGGCCAGAGAGAGAGCACTAGATGTAAGGGATGGCCAAAGAGGTTAGAGGAATCAAATCTTCATATATCTCCAAGGCAGCATATACCCTGTGGCTTTGGAATGAATTAAAAGGAAAACTGCTAATATTTGGGTGCACCAGCAAACTTTCTACATTTAATTAGTTTGATCAATTTCCATTTAATTCTAAATAACAATAGTAACTTATTTATGGAGTGTTATTAGTGCTATGTCTGCCTGTGATCATGTTTGTTTAGAACCAAAGCCTGCAACCCAAGATAAATAGCTCTCAACTAGACATTAACTTTCAGTTTTCTGACCGATTTTGTTCCTGTGATTCTTTGGCCACCCAGTATTTCCAGAATCACTGCTAAGCTTAGTTCCTTGGGAAGCAAGGTTAAGAAGGTGAGTGTTGAAAGGAAAGAAAGACTTTATGCTATTGTAAAAAGAGGATCAGTATTACCATGTTTATCTTGCCTTAGTGATCCACCATGCATGTGCTAGATCAAGTCTATAACTGTTTCAGTATCCCCTTCGTATTATCCAGTAATTCACCAGTTGCAAGAACAATCGCTGTCATGCAACTTCAACTCGGGCCTACCAGAATGACTTTGATTATAGGAAAATTATATCTTTGTTTCTTTAATTCAATAAATCTAGGAAATTTAATGAATTTTGTAATAAGTACATCCTCTTCTTTTAGTCATGTCCTAATCTGAGACCAACAGATTTTTTTTGTGACTTCAGTATTCTCTGACTGGACACACTGAACAGCAGCAGTCCCTTTGAGAGTGCCCAAGATTGCTTGCCACTGGTGGGTCCAAGGGACAGACAGTTTATTAAATGGTATTTCACACAAATTTGAAGACAATTCAGCATAATACTTTGTTCAGGGCTGTTAAGTTGAAAAAAACATGTATACCAAAGAATAATTTTGCTATTAACAAGAGGTTTGAGTAAATCATTGCTGTACAGGGCTCCTTCTTTACAAAGCACCCAGAAAAAAACTGTTAATGAAAGTTAAGGAACATCTGAAAAACAAAAGCCAGATATCCCCAAGAGCCAGACAGCTACCTTCCATTACTTAAACTAACTAAAATTGAACACTGAAACACTTCTGCACTGAAGAATGCATCAAAGAGCCAGTCTGAAAAGCAGTTTGTTTTTCACAGCCTGATAGCATGTCACCAGAATTCCGCAAGGAATGGATAAGGTGGTTTTCTACTCTTCCCATCACTTGCAGATATTAGTGAAAGAAACCATGGTACTTACAAAAGCACAGGAAAAGCGTGTCGACACACATTGCATAGACGCTGAAGAACCCATGTGCAACTAGGTAGGAGCCAATAATGACTGTCTACAAAAAAACAACACAATAAACCCTCAAATTCAGTTTAGCATCAGTGTGGCAGTGTTAACACAAGTCAGAAGCCCAGTCTGCTAAGCAAATTTAGGAGAATTTAATGGCAGCTCTGTAATTCTACCAAAGGTTACTACGTCTGTGGAAAGGGATCACAGGCTCAAGACACTGTATTCTAACATGCAACAGCTGCTGGCTTTCCAGCTGCCAAATTGCAGCCATTTCAACCACCAAAGAGAATATATGCCAAGAATATTCTGAACTCATTCAAGTTTGTTCTAAAGAACCCTCATCCTAGAGATGTCCCAGAGCCTATGGTGGCTACAAAAGGAGAAAGAGATGCATCACAAGTCCCTTCCACTAGAAGCCACACCGACATTGGTGCCTCACCACCAGCCTTTGCAGATCAATCCTCACCTCAGTGGACAGTGTGCCACCGAGAGGATGACAACAGGAGCTGCTACCAGCCCATTCCCTGAGTAGTGTGGGCACCTCAATTGCTCTCAGTGCCCAGGAGAGTAGGTGGTTGCCTTACCAACAATGGTACCCAGTAGTAATTTAATGTTGGTGCTTCCTGTGCAATGATTGGTATCTTCTGTGTGAAGAAAAAGAACGCAAGAACACCTGCAAGAAGCAGAGAAGATCGGTGATTCCCATACTGACTCTGATTTTCTAAGACTAAAGAATGGATGAGACAAAACAAACAGACAACAGAACTGAGGTTGGTTTAAATTCGAGCTTGTAACCAGTGAATTCCTCAACACCAATTATCTGCTGGATCTGTATTCTGACAGAAGAGATATGTAAATGAATCAATTACCATAAAGATATTCATGGGCCCAGAGAGACTTTAATGAATTGTTTTGTTTCATCATTCTACTAGATTTAATAGCATAATTAATAGATGATGATAAACAAGACGATGACATGGGATAACAAGGACCAGTGGGTGGATCTTTTGTAAAATAAAAAAGAGTGAGGAAAATTCTGATGCTTTAACTTTTATTGCTTGAAGAAATACTGAACTACTTCAGATTAAACGAAGAAATGGCAGTACTAGTGATAAGCACGACAAGAAGTTTAGAACAGACCAATGCACCTGAAACAAAAATCACCCAAAGAGTTTATTCTTGAAGAGGATGAAGACATGAATTAATTTCACTATTCCATGGCTTACATTTTGGAGAACATGTTTCAAATCAAATTTGCTACCCCAGCTGAAAGTCGTTTTAAAGTAACGACAAAGTATCTTAGATCTGCTCTTGGGACTAATTTTCAATTTTTGATTAAAATAGACTTTGTTAGTAATTTTTTTAAGTATACGGAATACAAAATGTGGTTATTTGTAAAATAATGATTGAAACAGCTGCGATAGTTGTGAACACGGTGAGGTAACACTTCAACCCCGTTTCTGAGAGTGTTCCATGAAAAAAAACCCAAAACCCAACACTTTTCTGTCACAGAAAAGCATGAATAATATATTTTTATATTTACTGATAACTAAGAAACCCCGATAAGGATGTTAGAAATATTCTTTTACTATAGCTTATAGCTAACATGGGCTTGAATACAGAAGAGCTTCAGGCCCATCTCCTGCAGACCTGCCCCACCTCCTCCAGTTATGGAAAAGATGCTGCCAACAGCACACGAGGTGGAGGGAGAGGGGAAAAAAAGAAAAGAAACATTTTAGTTCAATCCTGCAAGCCCCACAAACACCGGAAAGCTTCCCAAATAGTCAGATCCATAAGAACCTCCAGCTGTTAACTAAGCACATATGAACATGGCGTGCTTGTAGGTACCAGAACATAGAACGTACTGTCAGAAAAAACCCATTAGCTTACCTACACCACCAGCAACGAGGATTTTCCCCAGGAATAAAAGGAAGTCTGTAACTTTGTCCAGAACTGCAACTCTGTTCAGCAAAGGACAAATGATACATAATCACCATCCAGACATTTGTATTATTTCTCCTTAAATCTATGGTTTATCTACAGATAATTGACAAACGACCAAGAAGGTGTCTTCTGCTGGTTTCATGGGCTGACAATACAGCCACACAGAAACACAACACTGGGATGAGCTTTGTCACAGCCTGATCCCAGGAAGCAAAGCAGCACTGAGGCAAAGCAGCACTGAGCCTCTTGGTGAGTTAATACAGCAATACTGATTCTTCACTTGAAGACCATTCACTGCTCTTGATGGTTAAAAAACAAAACACCAAAATATGTTTATTTCAGCTTTTCTTCTGGGGTCACAGATAAACCAGCCCAGAAGAGGCAAAATACACACCAAAAAAAAAAGAGCAATGCTTGTGTGGATTGCTGGTAGGTCTTCTTTTCACTTGGTCCTATCTGCCCACATTTCATGACCCCATACCGTGCGAAATCCACTATTTTAAGATATCATATACAACACTGAAGGCAGGAGGTCTCAAAGCAAGGAGACAATCACTGACGAATGAATGAAGGTAGACAGCAGAACTGACAGTAAATCTGCAGCCCTCACTGAAAGCAACAGCAGGGAGTTTCTACTTGAAATACTGCCAGCCTGTCTTACCAGAAACTGCGGGTAAATAATGGGATGGAAAATGACCTTTGTATCATCAGCCTGAAGGCTGTGGATGTGGTCATATACAGCACTGACTACCATGAAAGATGAACGCTAAGGAATATTAAAGAGAACAAATCATCATTAACCTGTCAGAATTCAAAATTAGCAAAATACACAAGACAAAACCATCTCCGTTTGAAACAATAGAAGTACATGCCTGGCTTTAGCTATTGCTCTCACTGATTAAGAGCAAAAGCACAAAGGGCAGTGAGGTGATGTTAGGAAAGAAAGTGAAGGCAGCTTCTCTGCCCTATTGCACAGGCGCGGGCACCACTGTGCCACTATTACTGCGGGGTAACAGAGAGAATGCACTCCATTCTCCCATTTCCAATCCTTCCCTCTTTTTTCATAAGCATCATTTTCATTTTCCTCTTTCAGCCTTCCCCTCCATTCATCTCCACCTCCCAGTCCTTCACTTAATTTAAATCACCCAACCAGTTTTACTCTGTCTCTTACTTGGCAATCAGGCTGTCTGCTATTGTATCAACATGGCCTGCTCCTAAGTTACTCTTCCACTATTTTTTGATCTCATAGTAGTACAGGAAGAGCCAGGAGCGATGAGGAAAAGTACTGATGAGAACAGGGAGCTTGGCAGCAGTCTTCGTAGTGAGGAAAAAGGGCCAGGGGAGTTCCCAGCACCAGGGGAGATCTGGGTATGTTACAGATACTGGTTTGGAAAGCAAAGTACTCTCTTATTTTCTTCCACTTCCTGACACCCCATAAGCTTTCTGGTTCAATCTGAAAACTTAGGTATTTCTGCTTTCCTTTTTCACAGACAGTGAGTGGACCAAAGCTCAAGAATCACACATATGGCAGATGATGAGCACCCCATTCCTGTATATCTGCAGGTCTCCTATCAAGGGCTCCAGTGGTTCCTTGAAGGACTCTATACTGGTTGCTTATGAATTTGAAAGAGCAAATCACAACAAAACTGTTGGATTCCATCAACTTTGCATAAGGTTGCTGTGCTGGAGAGCCTGCTGTTACACACTGCCACAAGCGAGGGCCATGTCTGAGGACAGAACCATCTTACAATAATGGGAGAGGACAGAAACGTGTCTTCAGAGCACGACAGCGGGAAATCCCAACATTCCAAGTCCTGGGAGGCGGCACCTTACCTCACCACGTTCCGCATGAGCAGAAAGAACGCTTCCTTCGCCGAGGTGCAGAAGTTTTTACCATAGATGGCAATCTGCAAAGAGCAGTAGCTGTTCAGTATTTAAATAATGAGGATCCCCCCTTGTGTGCCAGCAGCTTACAGAGCGCAGTGCACCGTTCCGGTATGTGCAGTGGGACTCAGCTGAACATAAAGCACTTCCCCCGGTCACCCGCTACCTCTCAACGTTCCCGCCACGTTGGGACAGAGTATTATCCATCTTTCCCCTTCAAATGACCTGGTGACAAGTGTGCCACCCCAGCGATCTAGCAGGCAGTAGATGCAGTACTGAGTTTGCCAAGTAGAGCAAAATCGGTACTTGCTGAGGGATTCTCACTTCGCTTGCTGCCCACACTAGATTTATAGTCAGTGGAAAGAACAGGCACTCGTAAAGCAGAAGTGAGTTGACCCAAGCATCCTTGGGCCTGAAGCTGCTCTCACTTAATAAGAATCAGCAATACCAGTATCAAAGTGGATTTACATCAGCATAAAGTAAAGCAGTTAAAGTTATTCAGGAACGAAACCTTTTATTCCTCTTCCTGGAATAGCATCTTCCAGGGTAGGATATAGTGGAACAGCTCTCAGTGCATTCAGTTTAGCAACTGTAAACAAGATAGTCAACAAGAATACTTCCTCTTCCAGATGGCATTAATTTCTAACACCAGTTGCATGAACATGGGTTATAATGGACCCATTCCAGACACCTCCTTTGAGATAGCAAGCCGGGACTGTACCATTCAAACACTGAAATTGCTTCCAGTCAGAACATCCTAGGCTGACATCCGTGTGTGTTTATTTAGATGAGAATCTGGAATGTCTCTTCTGGAAGTTAAGAAGGGTTATTTTAGAGAAATAGCACTACTGCTGCTGGTAGAATTTGTGCTTTTAACTTCCAGGAGGAAGTACAGATACCACATGCCTTATACAAACACTGCCTCCAAATGGAAGTGTCATCAACATGCGATATTAAACGAGCTCATATTCCTGTTTGTTGAAATCAGGATTTCAACTGCTGACTCAGATGGGGAGTTAAGCAGTTATGCCATCTCTTCCTACCTACTTTGGGGGGTGAGGGTGATGGACAAGGACAGGCATGAAAAGAAGCTGAGTTTAGAAGCAGGAAAAAAAAAGTAAATTGTACTTTTCCATGGTAGGACCACATGCATTTCCTGACAGCTCCTATAAATCCCATTATTTTTCCAGCAGATTCTAGTACCACTGTCTGCTGAGCAACTAGGAGTGGGGCTAGGGTATTTTAGTGCCCCAGACAAGAGAGACCACATGCACAGACAGTACATACCATGATGTAGGCATTTCTGTTTATAAATTTCAAGAATTTTTCCAAACACCAGAAACAGCATTTGAGGCAGCAGAGCAGAAATCTAGTGAAGGAGTTCTGTGTACCTGGAAAACAGGAGAGCACATCATACACAGAGCTCCTGAAGTGTCTTTCTCAGAACATGGAAAGGTATTCATAAGAAACTCTTAGATTATGACAAAAGCAGAAACACTATTTTTTTTCTTCTAGGTATGG
Organism: Strigops habroptila; assembly: GCF_004027225.2. NCBI lineage: Eukaryota > Metazoa > Chordata > Aves > Psittaciformes > Psittacidae > Strigops > Strigops habroptila. The sequence goes on from NC_044284.2 coordinate 63,314,716, forward strand.
ACTCTCTCAACCAAATTTAGCTCAGTAGCTTTCAATTAGAGCAGATCCACATCCCCCACACGAACTTTGCATTAGGTTCCCAAGGACACAGGCTCAATTTGAGTAAATCAGCATAAATTCACTGGCTTCAAATGGAACTAGGATGGCTAAAGCTCTCTTTTCATTGATGGAAAAACATGTTGGGAGAGGAAGGAAGACATTTAACAGAGGAGGTCTTGATGAGCTAGCGCAGATTCATAAATCTCACCTTTCAGTTTGTGATCCAAGTACTCCAGTATTACTCTAATGAGCTGGACAATTGCAAGAATTAAGGCTCCAAATGCCAGCGAACCTGTATGGTATCTAAAACAAAATAAATGACTGTTATGTTGCACACATGTGTATATTTAGTTATACATGTATGTGCATGTGCGTGTATATATATAAATAAAATTATAACTGGAGGAAGGTCCATTAGTGGGAATTACATATACTAATGGACCATTACCCTGATCCACCAGAGAGAGGAACAGGATGAAGCCATCGGTGCTTTCGGTGTTTGAGCGCTGTGTCTGTCTGTGTGGCGGGCTGTGTATACATGTGTTGTGTTCATGTATTTGGGTGTGTGTGCCTACTGGGAATACCTGCTCAGCCTTGTACTTGGCTGGAGCTGGGGGCATGGAGCTGCAGCAGCCTTGCTGCTGTTGGGCTGCAGGATTCAGCCTCCCCCTAACAACTACATTTTCCTGACTACTGCATTTGGATGGAATAGAGTTAGATTTCTTCACAGTAACTTGTACAGTACTGTGTTTTGGACTTGTGATGAAAACAAGCGCTGATAACAAAGGGATGTTTTAGCCACCACTGAGCAGTGCTTACACAGCATCAAGGCCTTTTCTGCTCCACACCCCAGCAAGCACACTGGGGGTGCACGAGGAGTTTGGAGGGGACAAACTCATCCCTGCCATGCCCCATCCATTTTGGCAGTGTCCCACGGTCAGCTTGGAGAGGGCTTGAAGCAACCTGCTCTAATGGAAGGTGTCCCTACCTGTGGCAGGGGGTTGGAACTGGGTGAGCTTTAAGCTCCCTTCCAAACCAAACCGTTCCATGATTCTGTGATTCTATATGATTCTATGACACACCTGACCCCAGCTGACCAAAGGGAGATCCCACACCATATGGTCTGCTCAACAGTAACAGCTGGGGGAAGAAGAAGGAAGAGGGGGACACACACTTGGAGTGATGGTGTTTGTCCTCCAAGTCACTGTTACATGTGATGGAGCCGTGCTGCCCTGGGGATGGCCGAACACCCACCTGCCAACAAGAAGTGGTGAATGGATTCTGCACTGTGCTTTGCTTGTGCACACAGCTCTGCTTTACCTATTAAACACTCCATGTCAGCCCATGCATTTTCACACTCTCACCTTTCCGATTGTCTCCCCTGTCCCACCGTGAGGAGGGAGCGAGCGGCGGGGTGGGACGTGGCTGCCCACCGAGAGTAAAGCGCAGTGCTGACTCATCATTTTCCTTTGATAGTCTAAGTCTGGCTTCCCTACGTGTAAAACGCGCACTTGCTGGATATGTGACAGGGCTCACATCCAGCCCCACAGTCTTACCGTATTGCTCGTCCGAATGAAGAGAAGAGTGGCCATAGTGGAATATCAGCTGGTTTTCGAGAGGCCCAGTAATAGGAGGCAAAGGCACCAGCAAGGGTACACTGACCCAGTGCAATTGCAAAGTTCACCAGCCAGAGAAAGACAAAGGCATTGGCTAACTGGAAGATAAAGATGTACTTATGGTACAGGCTTTCTCCTCCATAAAAAGCAAAAGTACACTGAGCACCTGGACACAATTTAGTCACATTGGTTGTGTTAAAAGTCTGTAGAGGAAGAAAAATAAACAACACAGTGATAAGCACTGAATTCTGCGTTCACAGGCTCTGAAATTTAGCAGCTTAATACAAATCACATCATTCTGCTTGATGGCTCATTAGATCATTCAACACTGCACTCCAGTACTATGTAACCTGTTTACATATGTAAGGATTCATATTAATGTCTTATGCAGGTGCTTAACTTTAAACTATACGGTTGGCAAACAGGGCTGTTTACCACATGCCTGAAACCTAGAGATACGGAATTTGAATGTCAGAAATATACTTTTAAGACACACAAATGCTTCAGTTTCATTAAAGAAAAGCTGCTCACATAAAAAATAACAGTAAAGAAAAAAGAATATTTGAAAACCAGAGGCCAAATCTGGGGCTTGTGTAAATCACCACAACCAAACTGAAATCAACCGAGCTATGCCATTCTATACAAGCTGTGGATGTGTCACAGCTTCCCTTACCTATCTCATGGTATTAAATCAGGAGTAGTCTTTACATCAAATTACTCTTCCCTATTTCTGTTGTTCAATTCACGTGTTTGCTAAGTTTCAGTGTTAAATAAAACCAGTCAATTCCTAATCCCTTTCTTTTTTAGTGTTCGGGTATCAGTATGGTGGGGAATTGTTTGGGATGTACCTAACCATAGCAGTACATTGACATTTAAACACCTGAAAATAACCCTGATATAACTTTTGATAAATATTTCTAGTTTTCAGAAAATACTTCAATTCAACCCCACAGTCAAGTCAAAAGACAAATATTTTTGTAGCTTCATAAAGCTTCATAAAGGTCAACACTGTGCCAGAAGCAGCCAAGCCTCTGCTTTGAGACCTGGCTGGTCTTTGCGCACGTTTGGAGCATAGCTTTCAAATTCTTCCATTGCCTTTTGAGAACCACAGAAATAGAATCCTCATGAATTCAGGAACACTTTTCCAAATAAACCTGTATTTCTGCACCCAGTAAATGAGACTGGTTGGTACTCACCTGCTCACAGGACACTTCAGCAAAAAAACTGTTTTATATCTCTAAATCACTTTGAACAAAGGAGTCTTAGCTGAACACGAAGCACTATCTTCAGGTTTTCAGATTTAACATGAGGAATCATTACTTAAAATATGCACATTTTCTCACATTGCATTTAATAGAGATGAAGAAATACAATTAGTATAGCTCTCACTACAGGTAAGTATTTGTAACACCTACCTCTGGGTCACAAGTCAGGTTTGCGTACTTGCACAGTGTTTGATTGGCCATTACTTTATACACAGGTTCTCCTGATGTAGCCAGAAAACTGAATGAGGTATTTTAAGGAGGAATCACAGAACCGTGGGCTTTGAGCAACTCAGGAGTCTGCAGTGGGTAACCACTAGCTCTAAAAAACTTGTGCAGGTAACAGAAAAACTGCTCTTGCTACGCAGAGATGTGTATGAAGGGTCACAGACAAGACTGCATACTTCATTGCTTACAGAACTAAGGCAAACTTTATCCCAGAGCTGTATGCCATGGCCAGAATGGGCAAGGGGAGTAACCCTGAAAAGTGACTCAGTCTCTCCTGCACATCCAGCTCTGACAAGGCAGATTATGCAGTAGTAGTTCTTTGACAGTTTGGATTCTGGTGGAAGTAGACACAGAGCACAAGGATAAAGCAACACTGTCCTGTACAGCAATAACTGACCCTCTTTGCATGAGAAAGAACAATTTGTTTTCAAAAAGCGACTTGCCCCTTTCTGACACCTTGGCAAACCCTCGCTTTTCCAGGAACAGACAGTGGCTGCTGCCAGGCAATTCAGAGGACTTGGGGCACTGTATGTTCTCTCACTCCTTTCCTACACTTTTCTGAACAAAACACACATGGAGCCCACCAAGCTAACTAAGCAACCATTAACATCAGGTCTATAGAGCATACAGCCAATAAAGGGCATATTCACTCTTTGCTGAGGTTCTTTTTTCACCCCTTGAAGTCAACCTTATGTAGTATAAAGGACCTCGTACGATCCTCTGCCTTGGCATGGACTTTAGTCCAGTTCTTTTTAATGTAATTAAATTCACTGTCCAGTTGGTACATCACAAGCAAATGCGCAGTGAGGAAGAGCGCACTGGTGCAGCAAGTGCTAAGTGACCAAACAGCCCTTTAAATGCTGGTTTGGCGAAGGTGAAATAGCAGAGGATTATCCGGTCTTGTAGACCAGAAGACTGTTCCTCCAGAGAGGTACACAGGCAGAAGGATACACAGCTGTCACAGCCCAGTAGGAAATACAAATTGCAATCAGTAGGAAGGTGACGATTGGGTAGAACAACGTAGACATTATATAGCCAATAGCCCTATGAAAGAAACAAAACATGTCAGTAAGCTGCAGCAATTTAAAAAACAAGCTTTTTATCAGTCCTCTTCTAGCATTATCCTTTTTACTCTGAGCTACTCGTTGATAGTGGTAGCATAATCTAGAGCTAGGATCTCAAAATACTGCAGGTTCTTTCTTCAGATGTCTTTACATCTTCACTTTGTCATTTCTACCCCTCCACTTTCATCAGCAGCACTACAATCAACATTATCAATTTGCTATGTTCCAGCCTGTCTTCTGCTTCCTCCTTCTCCATTACTGTTTCACAGATCCAGCTCTTTCCAGGCTGCAAACCCATTTCAATCACATCTTCTTGCTGCAGACTTTACCTTTATTTCCTTGTCCCACCCTGCTCAGTTCATATGCTCTTCCCTCGGCTCCTACACACCTGAAATTATCTCTTGCTACTTCGCATTTGAGGACTCTGTTCCCAGCCCCTTTCCTGCCTTAAGTACTAACTATTTTGGGGCAGGGACATTCAGTTTGTCTTTGTAATGCCAGGACATGCTAACATCTTCCAGTCACTATGTGACTTTCCTTGCATGTGCCCTAAATGAATGATGCTCACCTTTAGCTGTTGGCAGGCAGAAAGAAGAATGGCCTTTCACTGTTGGCAGCTTAGAGAGCTCCTTTTAACATCAAGGCTGATGTTTTAGAGGCTGATGTTCTACTAATACTTCTTGTTAGAACGCAACTAGTGAGCAGGAACTTGAGCATACCGGTTCCTACTTCTCCAGGGCCTCCTCTCTGTAAGCAAGTGAGTGGATACAGCCCCGCTGGCTAAACTGGCCACAGCGACCTCAGAGGTGAGCGCCTCCAGTCAGGTTATCTCATGGGATGGGATTTCAGAGAGCATGGTTTTGTTCACTGAAGCTTACAGGTTGGTTCTCTTCACATTCTGGCCACCTGCCTCTTCCTGTTACTCTAAATTGTCTTTCCAGTGACCCTTGAATCTTATCGCAAGCCTTTTTGTCTCTTAGTATTTCCTACAGTATTGACTTGTGGCATTTCTGATGCTATGTGTTTGACAGAAGGCAGTTTCCAAAATGTATAAGCAGACAAATTTACCCAATTCCTGCTGCTAAACTAGTAAATGCTGGGGAGAACGCAAGGGAACCGTCGTGTGCACTCAGAAGGTGAAGAGCAACACATCCACTTCTGTCTGAGTCTAGAGATGTAGAAGTTCAGTAACAGGCACACGGGAGGAACAGTCACTACATACTAGCAGAGTTCTGCAGCTCATGGTAGGCCTCTTGGTTACCACTGAGATCATGGACAGAGTAACGACTGTTAACTGTTTGTACCTATGGATTTCAAGACAATTGTAATATTTTTGAAAGAGTAGTTAAAAGGTATTGAAAAATGTAATTTGATTTCCACTCATTAGCAGCTTGTTTTGCATCTTCCTGAATACAGGGCACGATCTGTTAGGTTTACAGTAATTGCACACAGTGCTTCACCTCACGCGTTATGCATGAGAGTAAAAACATCACCCTCAAGTGACCTTTCCATGCTGCTGAAAAACTACAGAATGTTATCACTTCCCAACAGGAAGTTTATGAACTTCCTGAAATCCTTCTACCTGTCAAGGTTGTGAACAAAAGTGTTGCAGAGCGCTAAAAGTGTTCCTGGATTTTAATGAACAGGAATTAAAGAGGTTAATTCAGTGCTGCCAAAATTAATTGCTATCCTTTAACTGCACAGTAGCACAAGACAGGAAACAGGTACCTGGCTGAATGCAGAACTTCAGTATTTCCTAATCCCGTTACAAAAACCCTAAATCCTGACTCCTGAGAACCATAACGTCAACAGAGAGGGCAGAAAATGACAAGCAAGTGCACGCAGATAAACTCAGAGCTAACTCCATGCGCTCTAACAGAGCCCTACTTCCGAGGCCTATGAGATCTTAGCCTATTTGCAATGAAATCCAAGGGTGTGTTAAGTCCGTTTCTCCTTTGTTATATTCCCATTAAAACAAACCCAAACCAAACTCAATCCAGAACTAAGAGTTGGCACTGTATAAACCAGGAACCACTGTGAAAAAAGTCCATCCACATTTCAGAAAACACAAAATGAAGAGGTCTCCCAGGCCCTCAACTCTCACATCCTGCTCTGCTTTCCTCTGTACTCAGAGCTGAAAAGAAGAGCTTTGGATTACACCGTATTACCACGCCTGGTCATGGAATCCTCCTTTTCTCTCTGCAGATTTACGCATGTCCAGACAAAAGATTGATTGGAGCCATAAGAATCCAGTCTCTCCTAAATTAAAATCCCCAGCCAAAACAACGCCACTCCTCTACCACTAGTATATGTCTCTCTGGAGACAATCCAATGACACAGCAAAGCTGGCAGCTATAGGTCTTAGGCTCCTATTAACAGTGTCCCACACTTGGCACACACCTCCTTGCGCTGAGGATACATGGTGCTGTTAACAGCGTATGTATTCCTTAGGCAGGGACCCAGGAGATAAGAAATGTCTTACTGCAAAAGAGAAGGCTCTTATAAGCACAATCTCATCAACAGAGAACTGGCGTTCTTTATACTATCTGTATGGCTCAACAAATCCAGTGCTGTACTTCAACCCCAACTTCCTGCCCTTGGTAGTGCAAGATGAAGCTCAAGAAGAGCATACTCCAGAAAGCATTTAATAAAATTCAAAATATACTCCCAAAAATCAGGCAAACATACCTACTGCCTTCCTTCAAGAGTGCAATGGCGATCCGGATCCGATTTCTTAGGAATATCAGCATCAGTATGATTACGACCTCAACACCACAAAGTATTATCACTGTAAACAAACAAAAATTAGATTTATCAAGAACCGAACCAATAGGCTGCCTCTGTAATTCCGCCCCCCCCCGCCCTTGTGTTTTGCACTATTGTTCATGAACTCAGTAGAACTCTCTGCTAGAGCAGCTCTTTCCTTCTCTCACGGCAGCTGCCAATCTTCAATCCCATTTCATAGTTTCGTGGGGGGAAATTCTACATGCCGAGAGTTTGTCAGAATGGGCAGGACCCTGACAGTTCACCCTTAACAAATGCTGCTTTTTATAACAAACATTTTGCATGTTTATACTCTAATGCTGCTAATTTGTAGTATTTAGATACAATAAAATAAATAAAAAGGAGATGAAGAGTCAACTTTTTCCTGAAGAGTGCAGTTTTCTGATACATACTCCTCTAACATTTTGATGTACTTAAATCAATAGGCTTGTCTGAATGTTAGCCTGGCGTGAGCTCCTTTCCCCTCATTTGAGTCAAAAAAACCAAAGAGGCTAAGACAGTACAGTTTTGGACAAAGGATTTTCACCTTCCAGTTATGCTGCTGAAATCACACAAACTTGCTCTAAGGTTAGAGAGCTGAGAGCACCATGTCCCAGAACATTTCCTCTCTCCATTATGAGCAGTGTTTGATTCATAACCCAGATCTTGTTTAAAGAGTCGGCTTCTGTCTGATTTCTATCTGTGCCAGTTCAAAACCTACTTCTGCAATAGAAAGTAAAAGAATTCTCTGGACTCCACCTAGAGAAGGCAGGGTCTTAAACGCCTGAAGCACATCCCCTCTGACTCTGAGACACATCCATTAATTCTGAGTGCTTCAGAGCGTTAGACAACATTTGAATCAGCCCAGCCGTGGTGGATGGTTACGCACAGCAGGACCTGTCTCCTCCAGCTGAAACCAAGAAGTTTTGTGGAGGGAGAGGAAGACAAAGGGATAGCATCCCTAAGCCGTGGCATGTCTGGAGGTTTGCAAAGGGACCTGGCTTCAGGTCCCACAGCTTTGACACAGTCTCAGAGTCCAGACCCAGGTAGTCAGAGATGATGTTCGATTGCGATCCCAAGTACTATCAGTACCCCTAGCCATCAGAACTGCACGTGGCAAGTGACCCCTGTGGTGCTCAGAGCCATAAACTTTCTTCAGAACAAAGGTTTTGTTACACACATGTCAGCACCTATTTTTGATATGGTTGCTCATGAAGGAATACATAGTCAGGTTCCTTTGAAGTTGGTCTCAATCCAGTTCAGCTCTCTTAAGTTAATATTGCTTGTCCCAAGCATTGTGAAAAAGGAAAGCAATGTCCGTCCAGGATGAGTTCTAGACTAGGATTAAGAGGACCTTCGTTTTCTTCAATGATATTTAACTGATCCGCTGGGTGACTTTGGAAAAGTAATTTAATTCCCGAGTACCTCAATTTACTCATCTGAAAGTGACATTGACCTATGGGTAAACTATACATTTGCTGCTAAGAATCAGGCAGAGGAGTTACAAGGAAAGACGTAATAAAATCCTAATATTCTCTAGGGCTTTTTAGCATGCTAAAAAGCTCTGCCTCAACAATATGTAGAAGATGCTTGTGAGCTCAATGATCCAACACAGTTACACGAAGACACAAAGAAGAGAAAGGAGATTTAAGCAGTAAACTACTGCTCTATTAACTTAGCTACCAATAGGGAGAGGCAGCGTTTTAGCTTATGTGCCATTCATCATCAGTTAGTGTCTGTGTGCCTGCTAATAGAGCAGTAACAGCAGTGCAAGTAGTATTTGACAGGTATTCGTTCTCTCTTGTGCCCCTCCTTCTCTTGGGAGGGACGCATATGCTGCAGGCTGTCTTGTTCCAGTAGGATTGTTTTAAATACACTGCCCTTGTAAGAGAAAGCAGTGAAGCACTTCTGAAAACTAGAAATAGAAACTAGGAAATAGAATGCTAGTAACACAACACAAGCGTTTTTCACTCTCATCACTAGTGCAACTGCATTATGTCCCCTTACAAATATACTAGTAGCCTTGCAAAAAAAGTAGATTTTTGTACTATACAAAGAAAGACAATTCTGCTTACTTCTATGAGCAACATACGTAGAGCAGGAGATTTAACAAGGCAGAAACTGTAGCAAGACAGCGATTGAATCTCCCGAGTATCCATTAACAGATACCAAGTTTAAAGGGCACTTACTAAATGCTAACCATGTTTGCCTCAGCTGCAGGTACACTCTGAAGTCTGTCTGGAATCCAATATCATAAACAGTGAGGTCAGATCCAGGTATTCCTTTCAGATGGTCGTACTCCCAGTAACAATGCCAGATGCCTGTTAAAAAACAATCAATATAAAACGAGTGTTTCTGAAGAGTGCAGAGACAAGGTTGGGGTTTTTTTAAATCTTTGACAAGTGAAGTGTTTTGTCCTCAGCATGTCAGGTAAGCAAAACCCAAACACGCATTACTGCGAGACTAGTCAGCTGTAACATCACATATATAGAAAAGAAAGATCAGTACAAGTGAATACAGACTAAGCATACTGTGGGTAGATAGTTCGGGTTACTACATCTGCTGCTAAGTATCAGCACAGCTGGATTCTTACTAAATTTCGCTGCCATTTAAGCCCTTCTCACTTAACTGTGTCTAAACCCAGGCACATGCCACCTATAGCATTTAATTGATGTAATCGCTTACTTTCCCTGCCCAAAATTAAGCAATAAGGAAAAATAGCCTCAGAGGCTGGAGGATTACACCTACCATAACCTATAATTCCAATCACACCAAAGATGAAAATCCAGAAGAGAACCCCAGCTGTGAACCTCAATAACACAAGGAAGAGCAGACTCACAATCATTGCAATGAACAGCCCACTAGAAAGACAAGAAACAGAAACACAGGGAAAACAAGTGTGAGACTCTTTCTTGCATGCCTGTTACTCCAAATGGGGGTCACTTCATCTCATGTAAGAGAACGGTTTGTAAAAACGTATTTCGAAATCTTCCTTATGAAATATGTCCTCATGGCTCTCTGCTGCTAGAAACAGATAGATTATATATGATGATCTCATAGGACACAGCCAGAAATGTTTGCGCACACTGAGTTCTCAGGGTGTCTGAATGGGACCAGTACAGGTCTGGTTTGGTCATTTACACTGGCTGACCAAGCCACTGCCTTTTTCAGGCCATGGCCCAGTCTACAGCACAGGAAGTTAAACTGGAGAAATACCTGTGTGTGGGGAGGTTGCTGCTTTACGTCCTCCATTTAAAATCCCTGCTTGCAAAGAAACAATATTAGTAGAGTAACATTTGAGGAGCTTTCCTAGAAAAAAGGAATTCATTTTAGGAGGAAAACCAGTGACTTTCTAGCCGTCGGAAAAGAAAATGATCAGGGTATAGTGATGCATAGAAAGAAACTGTTAAGAGCCATCAGTGGGACCCCTAGGAAAGACATCTACAGTGTCTTTATCAAGCCTGTGGTAAGGAAGTATTTGCTTTCATTTCACTCCCAGAAAGGAAGTCAGAAAGGAAAAAATGACTGCAAAAGGCCTTTTTACTCAGGGGGGCCTTCTAAAGCAATGCGAATAAAGCAAAGTGAACAATGGTTCCATCCAACAAAGATCCAGCTCAGTCACTTCACAGAACATTTCATTTCTCAGAGTTTTGAGGTGTCACATTAGAATTTTGTATTAGAACAGACTCAAAAGAAATGAATCATTTTTCTTGCCTGTGTTCAGGAACTTCTCTTCTGAACATTCCCAGTTTATTTAGCCAGTTACTAAAGATAAAAAATGGGTCAGCCTGATCACAAACAATGAAAACCAGATGTTTTGGGCAAACTAAGCCAGATGGGTGGAGAGACAAGAAAAAGAACATCAGTTTATTTAGTTAAACCTTTGTAAACTGGTCTGAAGTCCTAGCCCTTTAAAGGCTTCCCAGCATGATGTGTGTTCCCTTTCTGAATGGCTTGTTTGAAATTCAGAATGTATTCCTTAAAAAAAACCCTGTTGTTTCGGACTTTCTGACTCTATTCTTGAAAGCAGTTAGTTACCTTTATCTACAGTTAGCTTCAGATTTACACGAGTCCGAATAACACCAAAACTTAATGAATACATGGCAACAATTATCCTTAATAGAGTGGTTCCCTTAAACTGAGCCTTGAAAGCAGCAGTTCTTTGGCAGTATGATAAAAAGAACAGAGCGATTCCATATTTAATTTTTAATCCCGCCTCCTTTCACCATCAGGCCTTCACTGTCATCACCCAAACTCTGGGTCTTTAATATGTTTGCCCAGAAATCATTTGATGCATGCTGTCATCTGGTGAAAAGTGTGAAGAAATTTCTATCCGACTACTTTAAAAGTAACAACAATTCCTTATAAAAGTATCATATTTGAAACATGGAAACTGGCTTCAGTATTGAGAAATTCTGTTCAAGAAATGGTCAATTCTCTCTCCAGCCCACCTGTTGAGCAGTATCTCCTTTGAAAGAATCTGCACTATAAGCCTGATTTCAATAACAGATCTAGAGAGAACGGCCATTTATGCACATATACTTACGTATTTGCTTCAGCAAAATAGCTACTTCTTTTCTTTTGTGCTGCATTTTTACTAATTTCCGATTATTGAGTAATAATGGCAAGATAAAGCTAACTCTGTTCAATATTTTTTTGTTCTTTAAGTTGCTTTGCCTGCTGTACTGGATTTATGGAGTTATATTGGATTTATGTATTATGATGAATTTAACTACATATTGCTAGTATGAATTTGGAAATTGTGATGTGTTTTATACAGACATTAAAGGACAAATGTCATTTAATGACATTTAGCAACTGCAATTGGTTTGAAAGTCTCTTAATTAAGATTTTTTAGTTTTGGAATTACCATGCAGATGGGTCCTGCAACAGACGACAGCACCTCCTGGGTTTCTGCCTGTTAGGATATTAAAAAGCTACTCCAGACCATACTGTATGCATGTATGCTGTGCTAGCCTTACCTCATGTACAGAACCATAACAACATTACAGCAGAGTTTAAAAGTAGGTTTGGTAACAAACACATACATGATCTATTTTTCAATTCCCTATACACTCCAAAGTGAGTTTGGAAAAACATTAAAATACCCATTAGAATCTTACATTAAAATCCAGTACCAAGAAATGGCATAGTCTTCAAAAATTTTTACTCCAATTGATCTTGCATCCAGGACATTATTGATGCCGCTGAGAAAAGACAAACCAGAGAAAAGGTTGCTTTAGACAGAAAAGCAAAATTTATTTAAACAACAGATAGGCACAGTGAAGGAATTTGAAATATCTTTGCTAGTGATGAGTATATAACTATCCTCCAGCTCCAGTTCCATAACCAAGCCAACATCAACCACAGTTATACCAAATCAAAACAACTGTAATAATGTCCATACAGCTCCTGAAAAAGCTTTATTAAAAAAGCTTTAGGAGTACTCACTCTCACCAGATAGAACTGATCATTATGCCACAAGTGTATACTATTCAGGTCTGCAGCGTATCAAGAGCCAAACAGTTGTGACTTCAGAACTGCTAATAGCAGAGAAGCAGAAAACAGCTCAGTGAAGCAAAACGAGGACTTCTTGGAGTTGTTTTCCTATCCTGCAAAGTGCTTGCCCATATTAATGTTTTCCTAAGAAGAAATGAAGATCTTTTTATCAAAGAACAAACAATGTAGTTGTAGATGCCAGAAGAAGGAAACTTCATAAGGTGCAGGTGTTATCAGTGCTGGTAAGGTACTAGAATGTGGTAGCCTCAGATTGAGAGGTAAGAAAAGGTACCCCTGTGCTCCAGACAGGCTGAGGATGGAGAGCAGCTGGAAAAGAGAGGCTATTGCAGCGTTTTTCTCTCATCCTGGTTGATACCCAGGATTGGAGATACTTGCTGCCCCTCTGCAAGGGAGGTGCTGCCCACCATCAGAGCCCAGGACGTTGCCTTTTGACCTTTAGACATGTGCTAAAAACAGGAGCATGCTGACGAGGTGAGATGCCAAAGTACTAGGACAGCCCACGTTAGTAGAAAGGCCATTGTAGGAAGGAAGAGCTGAGGCCATTACTGGCTGGCCCGAGTCCTGCTGCATAAGGATTTCATTTTGAACCTCCTTTAACTTTCCTTGGTACTAATTTTTGCTAGGAAAACCAAGTAGAATGTTTTAAAAACTGACAGTCATTCTGAGGCAGACTAAAGCTTCTGGCTCCTTCCTCATTTCTGCAGACCACAGTGCTGGTTTTCCTTACTGGAACTTTGCAAGTGCTCAGGCACAGAAACCATCTACTAGCAAGTCTTGTCTGGGTGCCCTCAGCCATTTGCTACAACACATTCTGATCATTTTTTTTCAATTCCTGTATTATTTCACAGTCTCAGAATCCAACAAACAAGCACTGAAGAAGGGTAAAACCTACTTTGCAGCTTCCCTGAGATCAGTTACATTTCTTGTTTTCCCTCTTCCATCTTTGAACGTAGTCTGATTTGCCACGGTTAGCACACCATTCTTCGTGGAGAAGTCTGGGAAGCATCTCTTAAGAACTATTCAAAATACCAAAAGAAAGCAGAAATGTTACACCTCATGTTGAGCTCCACTTTTGTCACTTGTCTTTTGTAATGTATTTAAACAATTTCAGAGTCAAGGTCAATTGTTTTTCAGCCAATTATCTAATGGAATGTTGACTTTGACAAGTCTTGGAAGAGCCATTATATTCAAAATCAGGATTTTTATGCTCTGGGACTTTTTGTCCCAGATCAGGAATGGTGGGATCACAGCTTTCAACTGGAGATTCTAGGTGCTACTGAATAACAACAGTAGTATCTGTAGCAGTTTAAGAATTTGTAATAAACGCAGAACTTACTCTCTGTCAGTATCTGGACAGCTTACAAAAACTGCGGCTTCTCAAATATGTCATTTCATGGCAATAATCAAACCAGCCCCCAGGGACAGACTCAACATGACTGGTCACAAATGATATTAGCACCCAAAACAATACATAACAGCAAGTGTCAGTTCCTCATATGCCAGGTGAGCTCCAGTACCAGCCACTATCACTAGACATTCTTGGAGAGGAAGCAATGGAAAAAAGACAGAAACTATTTGTTAGACAGAGGGAGGAGGAGATTATAAAAGAGAGAGACACAGACAGATGATTACATACTCATTTATGCTGCCCTGCTCTTTGCTGCATGAAGACCTTGTTTTCATTCCAAAGGGAAGAGCAGCTCAGTCCTCCTACACAGCTGTACTTCACCTTTATCTAACAGTTCTGCTCTTTCCTTATCAGGTTCCACTGATGCCTGGGCTCAAGATTCAGTCTGGAATATTTACCACCCACTCCCACCCCAGCTATTCTCAGGAAATAATTAAGTAACATGTCTCTTTTCCTCCCTCTGTAATCTTTGCCTCTTGCTATAGTCTAAAAGAAGATAATAGCTTCTTTGCAAATGATTTTCTGTTTTTGGGGTCAGTACATTGTTTTTCATACAGATTTTTAATTTTTTATAATGTAATCCATTATTTTCTCTTTTTGACAGTTTGTGCCTGGTTTACATGATCTCTATTTTAAAGCATGGAAAAATAAACAGCAATTCCTTATTTGCACGAGCTTCTAGGTCAGTGACAGATAGTCTTGAGCTCTGAGACCTGTGGTTATCTACTCAGAAACACCTACTGACCATAGTGACAAAACCAGGTTTTTGTCCCCTTAATTTCTCTGCCTCCCTGCACAGCCAGCACTATGCGCAGCACTTAAAAGCAAGCTGCACTGTAACTGGGCTCAAGTACCACCAGAACTTCAACAGCTGCCCAGATGAGCCTTCCTACATTCGTGGCATTTCCTTCATGCCAACATGTGGGTTGGGTTGGGTGCTCACATGTTTAGGAAGGCACAATCTGCGCTGTAAAGCTTTTGTTATCAGTGATGATTCAAGAGCAAGAAAGAAAGAGCTCAGCTTGACCCAATCCCACTCCGAGTGTCCATGGATGGCATTTAGAAAAAATAATAATAAATCTTTCTACTTTTAAGCTGTTTAAAATTGAATGGATGCCACTGCCAGGTAACAGTCAGCTCCTCGTGATCTTGCCACAAAACACTTTTCAGACTGGAGTTGTGCTTTCATGTGAACGCTTACAATCTGCTAAGATGTGTGTAAGAAATAGAACCACTCACAAGGCCTGCTTGGAATGATCATCGAAGGACAATCTTCATCACGTAGGACTTGAGCAACAGACTAAAAAGGGGAAAAATAGGAATGCTGAATACATAGCAGAATAACTACGTGGGTTTTGTTTCTCACCCAGTCTGAGAAAACGCCCCAAACTGGACTTTGTAGCCTCCTCCCCAAACTTGACTGGTGAAGCTGCAAGACACACTCATGATGTGAGAATCCAACCTCTCAATGTGATTTGGGAAAAGACTATTCTTTACTTTTCTCGTGACAAAAAAGAAAAGACCTGTTCACTTTGGATCGGCAGGTAAGGCAGTAATGACTGCGCAATCATTCCTTGCCTCCGCCTTACTTTTCTCTTAAAGAAGAGTAAGAATTTAACACAACTAACAGAGTTGAATTGCAAGGTGGTTTAGAGATGGGAGAAATAACACAGTACATTTGAGTCCAAAATCAGTTACATGAAAGACAGATTTCTTTTCCTAGCTAAATTACTGAGGAGCTCTAGATAACTCACGAGCCTTAAGAACTGGTTTGAGACACTCTGCTCTACTGCTGTGGAGTACTTAAGTACTAAAGGATACCTGCCACAGTACCGCAACCACATGGGTAGCTGCAGATACTCTTTAAGCAAACAGCAATCATTTAAAGAGTTAGGGATTTGATGTGCATACAAGACCTTCGTTCCTGATTAAATCACTGTCAAAGCATATGCATGGGACAGCTCCTTATACGGTGAAATCAGAATAATTCAAAGCTTTGCTGTAGCTCAGTAAAATCATGCATATTACACATAGCTTGAAGAAAAAAAAAAGGATTCCATCACCTCCTGATACATACAGACCTTGCGAGGATTGTTAAAACCAGGTTTGCAGAACTGCTTGAAGTAATTCCACTGATCGGGTTTGTATCTGTAGGAAGCCTGAACATCAATGTAGGTCACAAACCTGTCTGGGCACTTTGAGACACAAAGCTGCAAGAAAAGAAGACACAGTGGGGGTAGAGAAGGGTAAGGCAAGTCAGTGCAATCAAAAAGCAAGAAAAAAGGCCAGCCGTAAAAGTGCCCTGTTTCATGGAATTGCTTTCAGCAATGTTTACTGCACCATTTGGAAAGGGACACAATGCACTCGTGATTTCCTAGGTGAGTACTTCTAAACTGCGTTGGTGAATACTTTGAAAGTCTCTCCTCTTATCTGGCACATCAAGCACCGCCTGTATCTCTGTCCGCTCTACACATCCTGGTGGATCTGCAGAGCTTCCAGTCTGCTGGAAAAAAAAAAAACAACAAAACTTTTTTTTAACACCAGGAAAAAAGTATCTGCCGGGTCCTCCTC
The DNA here is from genome assembly GCF_004027225.2 of Strigops habroptila. Lineage (NCBI taxonomy): Eukaryota > Metazoa > Chordata > Aves > Psittaciformes > Psittacidae > Strigops > Strigops habroptila. The sequence continues at coordinate 63,331,187 of NC_044284.2, forward strand.
TGCTCCACTCAGCAGCCATGCACTGAGCGAAGCAGTGCAGTCGCTGCTTTCACAGTACACGCCTCACGTCCTTCTATTACATTTGTAAGGAAAACTTCATTTAGAAAAGGTGTCACGCAGCTAAAGTTGTTCAACCCTTCTACACGGTCTCTTCAGTCAATTACAGCTCCACAGTTTTGTGTAAATCACCCAGAAGTGACTTTACTACTGACTAATGATGAATCTCCCCTAGTTACAAAGCAGGAAGGGTGCACATGCCAGGAATGAAATTCTCAGCACTTGAGGTACAGCCATTATAAACCAGATTTATGTGAGAAATCAAGTGAGGACTGGGGTTTGATGGAAGTATCCACTCAGAAGTTACGATTCATGTGGTAGAGAAGCAATTGTCCCATTGACCCTGAAGGCTCTGCTGGGCTCTGGAACCATGCAAGTGTACAGCCATTCTGACTCCTCAGTGCTCCTAGACACTCCCAGGTAGTCTGAAGTCCCTCTGTTTAGCAAGTTTCAGCCTTTTCCAGAAGGCTGTTCATTGTTTCCAGAGCTGTGCTAACCAAACACCCTTTGCAAAGCTCTGCTATCCAAGTGGCAGAGGACATCATGCACGAAGCTGTGTCACCTCAAGGGATTCCATCATAAATGATTCACCTAAAGGACTTTTGCAAAAAGATCTTGTACTAATCCTCACAACAGGGCAGATGCTGCAAGAGGGTCTTTCTACACAAGTGCTACAGTCCTACGGACTAACCACAGGCCAAGGAACAAAGAAGAGTTTTGTCTTGCTGGGACAACAGGTAACTAACAAGTATACACTTTAACCTTGGCTTCCCACCTATGAAACAGGCAATGAAACATGCTGTCTGTGGATCCAGAGAACTGTAATAACAGTTTGCAAATCCACTGTCTTACTCAAGAACTGAAGCTCTTCCCACACCAGTTCTTGTTTTTTTCCCTCCTGCTGTTTGATATGAATGGGACAGGAATGAAAGACCTTGTCTGCAGTTCAAAAGAGGAATTATCAAACAAACGTTTTCACAAGAGACTGGAGAATTAACCACCTGCAGGAGCAACCAACCAAAACCATTCTCTGCTTTGGAGATGTTGTATCTTTGCAAATAAACAAAATAACTACTCTGCTCCCCCAAACTCTCCTTCAACAAGTATTTCACCTTACTCAATTTGTGACCACTGCCAACTTGCCCACAGCCCCACTCAAATCCCACACAATGACCTCAGTATTTCTGAACAGGCTGGATCGTTCCAGCAACAGAGTCTAAAGACTGCGGGGTAACAGCGTCAGTGTCTGCATGTGAACAGGCGGGGATTCCTGGAGCAAATCTGCTGCTGATAGACAAAGTTTCCATTCTGACAGCAGCTGGTCAGTGTTAAGAGGGTTCTTGCTCCTCCTTGCTGGAGATTTCCATCTCTTCAGCTCTGTCAAATAGTCCATACGGCCACACTAACTGATAGGCCAGAAATACCTATCAAGGACAGGGATCAGGAGTAAGGGCAAGCTGGAATGAGAAGCATTTTTAAATGATAGTCAAATAAAGACAATTAACATTTGTAATCAGTAAATTGGTGACCATGTAACAACCCCCATCCAAATTAATACTGGACCTCACTGAATATTGTCAAGATGGCCAAGACCATCCTCGGCCACCAGCAGTTTAATTGCACAGCACAATTACTTTGGCAGCAAAGTTGGATCAGAGCAGCCCTTCTCTTAAGTCCTCTGACCTACCCCATGCCGTAAGTTGTTGCCTTACAAGATGGAACAGATGAGCGTAACTGTTTGTGCAATTGTTCAACAAAGCAGGTCAGTGAAACGGTCTCATGTAAGAAAGATCAGGAGGATGATGTTAACCCACACAAGCTCCGTGCCTGGGTTTATTTCACAGCTTCGCGAGATGCTGCAGCACAGCCAAGGGAGTACGACTTGTGGCACAAGGCAAGAACGAGTTTTTAGGATCTTCACTTGTCAAAGTGCCGCCGGCTCTAACCATGCCCAGATACTCCTGTCACTGGGGATACGCACATCTTCTTGAACATGTCTAGTTTGGAAAACCCTAGATGTCAATCAGAAATATTTTCTTCATGCACTGATTACTACTGAACATCTGCTTGTGATGAATTCAGAAGTTACAAATTGCTGCATTCAGCTAAACAGACCATTTGTTTTGTCAACTCTTATCCAAAATACTCAATCTTATGCATTTCTGTTTATTTTTTCTGACCACCACAGGCTACAGAGACCCACGTGTGCTACAGGTCATCTATAAACCAACCATGTTATATTTTGAAGGATATGAATTTTTAAATCAAACAAATGTATGTCTAGTTCTTAAGCACCATGACTAAGAGGCAGGGAAAATATGTTATCTCTGTATTTCACTCACCTGTGTTGTAGGGCACTGTAGGTTTATTAACACTACGGGGCTGGCACATTTCAGAATGTTAAAGTAAAACAAAATGCTCTTGTTCCTATGGAAATGAACATAAGATAAGTCATGTTATAATTATGGGTGCTTGTACGTCCTACCATTCAAAACCTGACAGCATATATATAGATATTTAAATTCTATTATTGTGATTGGTCATATTGCAAACACAAAACAAATAAACCCCGAACAAATCCCAAGCAGACCCTGGGTGTTTGATGCCAAGACATCTCTGAAACCAGAAGCATTTGGTCTAAAGAACTATGCTAGCTAAAGAATGCTAACTTTTGAGCAGGTTTTTTCACAGCACGGTTTTAAGCTGAAACAACCCAAGCACTGTTACAGGCATCTGTAGTCCTGCCTCTGAGCAGTGAGGTCTGTAAGACACCCCTGCAAAAACTCTGTGATCCCTCTGCTTGCACTCAACGTACTGTGTGCGCACTGCGTGCAAAACGACTACCGGCAAACGCTACACTGTGAAAGCTGCCTATTTCTGGCTGACCAGAAGGTGGCACCAAAATCAATCAAAACCTTCTTAGGGTTGAAACCCGAAAGCAGCTGGCCAGGAAAGAGAATGATAACAATAGCATCTGCTCATAACACTGATAAACCTCCTTTGATGTAAAGAAGGGACAGTCTGAGGAGTTTGCACCCCAGAACCCTCACACTTGACAGCTTCTGGAATTTCACTGCACATTCAAGCTCCCTTTAAAACTGGGATTAGCTCAAATGCCTGACATTTTACAAGGTTAAATTGTTTTCACCAACCAAGCTATGTTCTACAGTGCACCGGTAACAAAACATGCATCCTGGCAAAACCAGTTCACTGACATTTGCTGTTATTTCTTCAAATCAACAGAGTAAACTTTTGGACTGCAATGTCATCGCTCTTCAGTAGCTTCCTGACAGTGCTCATAACCTGTGAGCTGCTCAAAGCCATTAATGAAATTTTTTTTTTTCCTTAGATCTTAGCCCACTTGCTGATTTTAACAGCAGGAAAGAAAGTTTAAATATGTATGTGACACAAGAAAACAGCCACTGAGAACTAGGTCTGTGTTCTTTATAATGAAATTGTGCTGTATTCCGTGATTACACTGTGCTCTGCAGGAGGCAAAACAAGCTTACTGATTACATGCAGATTAAGGGATGGATTACAGGTAGACACAAAGAGGCCTAAGGAAGACTTGCATGACAGCACAAGGTAGAATTAACTTGACGCATGGAATTCATGCGAGTTCAAATGGGTTTTTGCATGAGCTGTGAGTGCTGGCTTGCTTTTTAGCTTCTCTCTTCTACTCCTCAGTGAGATTGCTGTGAATGCTTGTTCCAAGCATCAGACTCAAAACACAGAGACTGTGATCACTTTCCAAGGATCACAGATTTTTTCTCAGACTAAGGCCTTAGGGGCTTAGGAAAACCATAGTCCTGGGTTAGCCTTTCACAGTGCTTATTTTCAGGACATCAGAAAAACCTGACAATGGCATCACTGAAAGCATGATAAGCACATCCCACACCTCCACTTTTAGGGACTAGACAGACTTGTTCAGAGGGGCCTCCTGGCCTACTGCCATGAACACTCCTGCTTTCCCAGTAGGTTGCATTATGTGTCTTTTGGCTTGTATTTTTATAAGAAGAAACTTGTCAACGTAGCCATTAAGTGCCAAAATGCAGTCTCAGCAGCTGTATTATTCTCCAGAAATCATATATATGGAGGGACATTTGTGAATAGGAACTGGAAATCACATTGTAAAAAATAAATAAAGGGAAGACTTGATTAACAAAGAGAAAGAAGGAACGGGAGTGTAACAAAGAGGAAGAAGGAATGGGAGTGGATGATAAGAGAGACGCACATCTGGCTACACACCACACAGTGCACGGACACTGTGTGTCTCAGGCTGCCAAACCCACTTGCCCGCTGCTTCGTACTGACCCGAGAGGGCACAAGGGCAAATTAGGGATGAAAAGGGGACCAGAGAAGGGGTGCAGTCAGGGGAACATACAACACAACAACTTTTGCTCCTAGTTTTTCCTCTTCAGGAAGTTGGCCTCTCCAAAAACTGCTGTGAAGAATCTTAGAGGGTGGAATAGGTCTTCTTTACACCACTGAGTCTGTTTCCTCGGTAACAAAAACTTGGGAGGATATGAAGTCCTAGCTCTGCCTCTGTTCCACTCCCCATCTCCTGCTCCTTATCTTCTGAACTGCCCTTTGGACAGTGGCTTCCTCAGGTTTTTTCCCCAGAAAACTAAATGGAAAAAGAAAGAAGCAGCAAAGAGCTGTTACCAAACACTAGCTTCTGGTTTGCTTCCTGCAGAGCCTCTAGCTTCTTGACAGTGACAAGGGCATAAAGGGTGCCTAATACTTACTTTTCAAAAGGGAGAAGTTGAGGGGAAAAAAACAAACAATCTTTAAAATTCTGTTTCATAAAGCACTTAGATTTTCAGAGGAAACATCGATGCGACATCTTCCCTTCCTGAGCAGCTATTTCCATGTAGAAGTGCTGTGTTGGTATCGACGGATTAATTTAACTCTCACAATTCAGAATTTAAACCCACTGGAAACAGAGACAGGCAAACCTGTCGGCAGTGTCGCTGTTTCTTCAGCTGTTTCTTCAGCTTCCCAAGAGAACCCCCAGCAGACAGAGAAACTTGAAACCTCCCACCTTATTCACACTGAGTAATAGAGGTATGTGAATGCATTGAGTACTCACTCATTGGGGCTGTCTTTCTGACCGCAGAACTGCCCGTAGCTGTCAGTTGGATAAATCACTTTCCTGGGATCGCCATGCACCCAAGCTGCAAACACACACATAGTCTTTTAACATGTTACTTAAGTGTACACAGTTAATAGTTGAAGCAGATGAGCATTAAAATGTATCACTTCTAATGTACCATTTAATCTCTGTTGATTGCCACTGAAGAGTATTGATTTGTAGAGTTCCTAATGAAACACCAAAACCAAACCAAACTAAACTGAACTAAGATATGGATGAATCAGTAAGAGAGCAAACCAGTTCACTTCTTACCTTCAGGGCACGTGTTTCTGGGTTGTATCCAAAATATGACATAACGGACTTGAAAATTGATGGTTATCAAAAGGGGAAATAAGAGGAGTTACTTATGTAGACAAATCTGAGTGTTAACAACATTTCGATGGCATTGAAATTAACGGGATTAACTGGGGGTGTGAGGGATACACACAAGGTGTGACCGAATCTAATGGACTCCATTTGCACTAAGAACAGAAACAAACTCGCTTTGTAAATTAAAACATTTCCTGACCTCTCACTTGGCAGCTTCCCCAGTTTTCAGTTATTAGGTCTGTACCTGGCAAAATGTGTATTACATGTACTAGCCAGAACCACAGTACTGAATGGGAAGAGGTTTATATTGAACTTTTAAACTTCTTTTCTCCACTTCGGAGCAGGATTTCTTCTCCAAGCCATTTCAACCTGCACCATAATTTCCCCTTCAGGATCAGGTACACACCAGCTACCACTACTAGAATCACCATTCCTAAGCTGTAGTGTGCAGACCTGACTCAGCTTTCTTCATGACTAGCCAAAGTCTAACCTTTGAACTGTTCTGACTACTAACTGCTTATTTGACCCCAAGTAATGGAACTTGCATTTATTTTTAAGTATCATCTGAAAGTAAGATGTAATACCAGAATCGAATTCCCTAGCACTACCCTGAGATGACACCCTCAAATCAGGCGGCTAGAGAGCTGTTAGAAATTGGATCTTCTCCCAAACACTTCCTTGCACTTATATTATGTGGGAAAGATTAAAGATTACAAGCATTACAAAGCTTCCAGTCGCAACGTTCCCCTCCTGCACTATGTACTAAATGTCAGGAGCCCACTTAGCATACACACTTGAGGCTTTGATCTATGCAAACCACCTTGAACTTGCTTTCTGTAATTATCCCATTTTCTCACAACTTTGTGACACTATATTTAGTCATTTGTGCAACTGTCATTTTCCTCAAGGTCACTTTGGTAAGAATAACAGAGCTTAACAACGATATGTGCAGTAGAGACAGAACCTATTGAAGATCTCAGAGCAGCAGAGTGTGAATTTAGTGAAACGTTCAGGACAGATGAACATCATCTTCAATGACTTGCAAACATTTACAGAGAATCTGCAATGCTGCCTTTCACCTGGAACAGTTTTAGGTTACCAAAATGAATCTGCTAGTTCTTTTAACCTATGTTAGTTTTCCTGTGCTTTGATGTTCGGAAATCAACCTGCTGCTTGGTATCAAACACTTTCTGAACTTTCCAATCAGCTGCATTTCAGAGTAACCGTGGTGTTCAGATGCTCAGAGAAAGCTAAAGCGCTTCAACAGTAATAAGCACCATTCCCTTTTTCATTTGTCACCCCCACTGACTTAGTTCAGCAGCACTGCTTAACAGGAACATTTAGGAGGCATCAACTTTCTCTTAGGAATTCCTACAGTCAGTTGATAACTCAGGTGTGCACATGATGTTAGAAAGCAGGAGGCTCTCTGGTGACTGCAAAGAGTCTGCATGCTCTGCCACGTGCACTCTCTTCCGTCATGACTGACAAGAGGGTGTTCTTCTTCCTGCTTTATTATGACCTTGCTTTTATAATCCAGAAGTCGTTGCTACCACCGACAATATCCCTTTCATATTAAACCTGGAATTCTTTTTCACTCCTCAGACAAACTTAGGAGAAAGGAGATAAACGCTGCAACATAATGGTGGTGGAGGGTTTTTTTTTTGCTATCGCAGTCTCATTAAGGATCTTTCCTTAGGGAGGACCCACATGACCCAGGCTTACTTCCTCCAGTCTCCTTGGGTGGACTAACACAGCCAACAAGAACAAAATTGAGCTCATTGAATGGGCAGAGCAGAGTATTCTCCTCACGCTCTTTTTAGTTCTAATGCAAAGTCTGCCCAAGTATTTCAAGAGGTTCCCTTGGTTTCGCTGGGCTTGTATGAATCCTTGGTCTCAAATTTAACCGCTCATCTTCTGCAGTGTTTTTTGTCAATTACTAGTAGAAATTAGGAGAGTATAAACTGTACCTGCTTTGCCATTATCAGATTGTCTAAAGCTGTCCTTGGCAGTAGTTCTCCTGTGTGCCTAAGGCTTCAGCCATGTTTTCAATAAAACAGTATGAAAAAGAGTCTGCTTTTTGAACAGCAGATTTAGCACACTTTGTGAAATTCCATCACTGGCATCAGCTGGGGGATGGAGGAAGTCACCTCTCAGTTAAATTCCAAGGCAAAACAAAAACTAATTGGGTCTGATTTACAACATACATATTTAGCATTTCATTAACTCTGCAGCAGAAAGAGAAGGAAAATGACCCACAGAAGAGAAAATACACAGCTGCTGTCATTGCCTGTGCCAGGGGCTAACATCAAGATTAATAAATTTAATCCTCTGTCACCTTCTTTGCAAACTTCAAGCAATGACAGTGAAAGAATCCATGTGACAAACAAACAATTTCTCTGGCCTAGGCAGAATTCAACAGTTCTCACTGAAAAGGAGGTTGTTGTAAGAGATAGCCTTACAGATGGAGCAGCATGATGTTCTGCATGTTGTGCTGCACTGCTGGTGAGTAAATGAAAAGGAATCCAGTCACATACAATTCTGATTCCAGCATGCTCTGATGCTCATGAGGCTGCAGCCTGAGCGCTGGCACAAACATCTGGGCTAAAAAAGAAAACTAAAGAACAGCTGAACCATACTGCACAGCTGACTCAGCCCTCGGAGCAGCAACATGACATTCTATGACACTAGAATAGCGTTTTCCGGAGGCCTGCAGTTATGCGGAGCCAACACACATGGACAGTATCAAAAATAGCCAAAGTCTGCCACTCAATGGCTGCCAGATGCACTCCTTTTTCTGTGCTTTATGGGCTATGTCAGTGGTTGTAAAGGCTGCAAAGCTCTCTGTCAAGGAGAAAATGCAATTGGAGCAATGGCATCCTGTGATACTTAAAAATGAACTGCAAATCTATCTGGTTATACATTCTGTCTCATTCCTCTACTGTGTAGTTTTGAAAGGGCAGTCTTTTATATCCTTATTTTGTTTCCCTTAAGGGTATATTTTACATGTTTTAATGTGTGAAGAAACTGACCTGCCAAATTGTTCTTAGGGCTTTTTAATGCAAGCAATTTACCAAGGTATTGAAAAAGGTAACAGAATACATGATACAGAATTTGTAAATCCATGTTCCTAGCACTGGTTCTGTACAAGCATCCTTTGTTGCACTGGAGTAATACAGCAAGAGTTATTACTTTAAATTAACCTGTCCTTTGATGTGAGGCTTTTTTCCAAGATATCTTATTTGCTGCCTTTTACGTGCATTTTGCTGAATTCAAATCATCTTAAATTAAGATGCTAAACATTTATGAAGTATCACCCGGATAAGCCCAAAGTCTCTGGAATATGGATGAAAGTTAAGTCAGTTTGACAGGAAGGAAAAACTACATGGAATGTTAAATTAGCACTATTAGTTCATCTGTAAAGTTAAAAGAATGAGAAAGTAAATCATAGAGTAACAACTTCTATTCAGTACAGCCACCCAACAGCAGCCACCACTGAAGCAGAGCTAAGCACAGCCAGTAGCAAAAATCATTCAGTTTCATCTTTCAATGAGAGTTGGTTACCTTTTACTCAGACCACATCCCAACCCACAGAAACACGAAACATTCTACTAATGTTTACACAAACACACATATGTGAGCTATACGTACATTACTGAGGGCAAATTTTGACTCAGATTTTCAGCCATAGCAGTTGTGTGATGAACCTGCATTTATTGCTTATTTCTCAAGCCAAACTAAACAGGGATTCAGAGCAGCATTCACACATTTTCAAGAAATAGCAGAAATCTACTTTTCCTTTCCATAATAAAGCATAATTTTTGAGTAAGGATTGATTCAGAATCTATTTTCTCTTAATGTGAACTTCGTTGACTCTCATGTATTTTGTACATGGCTGGCCCCTGGACCTGGGCCAAAGCTGATCTCATCTTTTACTTAGAAATAAATTAGAGTAAAAAGAATGGCTGAAGCACAGTACGAACACAGATGAAAAGCAGGGGCCATGTGGATCTGGAGCTGGACTAAATGTTTCTAGACTGAAAATTCAAATCTTCTCTGTAAGAAAGGTAGAAAAAGTCACCAGCTACAAATTCAGTATCTGGTTCCAGGAACAGGTTCTAGCTCTAAGCAGCATTTCATAAGATTTGCAAGAGAAGGCTGCTCAGATGCCTCATGTCCAGCAGGAAACCACTGCATATGCAGAGCAGGGAATATGACCACTTCGTTGTCTCACATCACCATAACCACACTGTCTGAGAGGACAGACACAAAGGAGCGAGGAACTGGCACCGCTGCACCTGCTGTACTTACCCACAACTCCTAATGCAATGTAACCCAGAATGACGACTATGAAGATCACACAGCACACAATGTCTGTACAGTGCCTAGGAACAGAAAGAAACACTTTTTAAAAACAAGGTGTCTAGTAGAACCCTTTGAGAACACTGAATGTCACAGGGTATTTTAATGTCTGAAGAAGATGTCTGCATCTGCACTAAGTGCAAGCCTTACAAGATCACATTTAAGGTGTGACCAAATAACTGTGTATGCCTTTTGCGCTGTAGACAGCAATAAGAACATATTGAACAACAGATTTAAACAGTCTTAAAACAATACTTTACAACACTAAATCTACGAGATCACGTATGGTATATGCTACTACAGGACACCTGCCCTAAAGCTGGTATTAAATATTGCAGACAATGTGATGAAAGAAATATTCAGCACAACTTACCTGTATTATAAAGGTAGCTCATGAATGGAAACATAACAGCACGAAATGAAAAAAAGGCCTATATGCAACTACCTGTAATCTCTGCACAAGATCCTGACTCAGCTCTTTGACCTCATTTAATGCAACCGAAATGCGCTCTACAGAGAGGACAAAAATCCCCAGCATACCGTGGAGAGCCATACCTTCTTTTACAGAGAAGCAAACAAAGAACAACACTCTCTCGTCTGAAAACTAAGCCAATGAGTAAATTGTGAGTATTCAGTTAAATTACTGCCTTTGACCTACCGCTCTGCATATTAAGTTCATGCAGGCAGAGGAGTGGAGGTGTGACCACTTAGACTAATCTTTCTCCAGTGTCTGACCTTGATCAGAGCAGCTCCAGGAGTGTAATTAACATGAAATACGATGCTCCCAGGCAAGCAGGAGGAGGTCAGTACACACTCCAAGGACTCTGCTGGGTGAAGTCGACTTCACAAGCCCTGGTTTCTAAAGACGCGTGGAAGCAAAACCGCTGCCACCTCACAGGCTTTGGCAGGCTTCACTGGTTAAGAAACAGTTGCAGCTGAACAAGTCTCACCAGGGTTTAATTAACAAAGGAGTGAATTACGGCTAAAAGCGCGTGCTGCCCAGAACTTCCTTATCTGAAGGATTTCAGTCGCTGTTGTTATTTCCCATGTCCCACTTATCTGACACAGCTTTGGCGAAGAATGGCTTGTATAACCTAAAGGTTACAAGAGTGCTGCTGTTCATCTCTGCTTGCGACTCCATACAAGGAGCTGAATCTCACCGTAAAAGAAATCTTAGAATCCAAACTCCAACTGACACACTGTCATTTCCAGCACCGCCCATTCTTCATGTTTCCCAATATAAGTTTCCTCCTCTCACTGAGACCTGTGATTCTTTAACATAAAGGAGATAAAGATGGAAGGTTTTTTAATCAGTTGGAAAACTTGAAAAGTGTTTCCAGGTATGGAAAAGGAACGAAAAATCCTGTCCACTTCTCTGCAGAGACAAAGTGGTCCAGGATTCAAGGTCAACATGACCGCAACCTAAGAAAGGCCTTAAAGCAGAAACAGCAATGCTAAGCCAGTGCTGCTCATTTTCCCAGCCCTGTTCAGAAGCAGTTCTGATGCTGCTTAAGCTTGGCTCTCGCCCCATCAGAGCCGTTTCTAAGAGGTAAAATATTTAATCCAAGATTATCTCAGGAGAAATACAGCACCACAAAGACTTTAATTACAACTCCTGTAGTCTCAAAGACCTCTTCCAGTTCAATTCTCATAGGTCTCGTTTTATGATACTAAATGCAATTAGAGGTTATACCATTTGTGCTAAAGCTCCCTTGTAAAGTTTTGCAGAGTCATCATGAACAAGTACCCACCAACACTTTACCAGAACACAGGATCTTCTGTTCCGTGTAAAGCACAAAATTATTGCTGTTATATCGCTATTTTAAATTATATGAGATGTACATAAATCCTCTTTTGGGTGGCTTCAGAAAAATTCGAAACAGCTCACAAAGACTAAATGTTGTTCATATGAAATAATGGCTTATTTTACAAGATACTATGGGTGAAACCCTGGCTCCGTTGAACGCTGTCGACAGCTCAAGGAGCTCACTTTCAGTGAGATCATAATATTACCTCCTAGATGTAAGGCTCCACGGGAGAGGAAGAAAAATGTAAAACATTCTAAATGAATAAATCAAAATAACTCTGTAAAGACACAGGGTTATACCATGAAGATTCTAGGAGTTTCCAAAGGTGCAGGAACTGGAATGATGGGAATTGCTTCGAAACAGCAGATATTGGAAGCCCATGCTTATCACTGAAACCTAATCAGAAACTCTCCAGCCATACTTTGCCTGAAAATAGATTTGATATTATTTTTTTCAAACTAAGAAGGTGCTCTGTTATGGCAAATCTGCCTTTTCAGTTTGTTTCAGGCTAATGAGGCAGAGCAAAATTACTCAAGAGACTGAACTGTTAAACTGAACCCCAAGGAAGATGGATTAATGAAAATAGGATTATGAGAATAGGAACCGAGAACACTGCTCATCATATGGGCTCTAGGATCTTGCTTACAGACAGCATGATCACACTTTTCTATAATAATTATGTGTAAACATTCAAAGACTAATGATAAAAACCACTTTACATTTCTTATGGTGGAGATGATGAAAACTTTTGCTTTTGCTAATAGGCAGTATTGCAAATTGTGATAGGTCTTGGTACTTTTTAGATAACCAAGTTCCACAATCTGAGCCAAACCACAGTGAGTGTGAAGACAGAAACAAACTGCTGATAAAACCATCAGATCCATCATTTTGAGGTGATGTCATGAAAGCCCTTCATTTAGTTAAGTGCACGGTTCAGCCTCCTGCATCACATTTTACTGCTTACTGTTGTCATTTAGCTGAATTTACGGAGCCTCCTTTGCTTTCCACTGTCTCTTGGAAACATACTGACTTCTCGGCTTTTCTTGCCGGGTTACATGTGGCAGTGCACGCAAAGAATACTTTGTGCATGTGTAATGGCATCCTAGCAAATAAATGAATGCAAAGATAAAATCATCCACACAGATTAGTGCCTAAAAGCCATTTATTCATTGACAGTTCATGCACTTCGTCGTTAATGACTGTCTAGGACCAATCTCTGTTTGGCAGTTTCATGCCCCATCTGTCACAAGTGCAATTTCACTCAAGATGCTGCACTAGCAAGAAACTATGACATTCATTAGCAAAGCAGCACGAGAAGATATTAGCACCTACAAACAGTCCTGAGCCTGGCACTGAACATCTACAGAGAAAACAAGGCTCGAGATGTTCACAGTGTGAGTTTCAGGTTACCACTTTCAACACTGCTGACACATTAAGGTGACCACTAACGTCCTTGCTTCTGAATTCCTCTTCCCTGCTTGACTGACAGCTTGTGTTCTGAGACTTCCCTAAACCATGTTGTGTCAAGGTGCTGTCACGCTATGCCACCCAATGCCATTAATAGCTCTGAAGACCCCTTTCTCCACTGGGGCTGAACTGAGAAGCAAAATCTGCTGTACAAATGGGCATTTCTATCAGCACAGCGGCACTGAAGGCATCATCCCGCACAGCTGAATAAATGTGCGGGGTGCCCATAAACTAAATATTTGCAGAGAAAGTTCCTTTCAAATCCCCCCAGAATTGCCACTTCTACCCAGGAGGCCAAAATGCACAGAAAAAGGTATTTATACAAGTTTTCACCAGAAGCTGTTTTCTGCCAACTTAAATTCTGCATTTTCTTAATGAGTATGGCTCATCTGCACTGACTTGCATGGACTTACTGAGTTGGTATGTCTTAGTTACAGGTACCGTGCTTTAGCAAGCATTGTTTAGCTCTGGAACACCCAGATTTCAGTATCTGTAAATGCTCAGCACCTGTAGACACTGTATGCCCCAAACCAGGAACATGAAACAAGAATTCAAAATAAAATGTAGGCTTCCCCATTCATATGAGAGAGTGCATGGCATGTTATGTTGATACAGACAACACCATGTAATGAAACATAGATGGACCAATAAAATACCAGTAGCAAGAGAAGTAATTTTATATTCTACCAACATTTATCTATAGCAGACTTCCATCTTTAGCGGGCTATTTAGTCTAAAAAGCACAAAGGATAATTTAAATGTCAAAAATTGTTTATTATTTCAATATTGACCACAATATAATATTGTGCATGGAGATACCTGTAAGTGACACCTTTGTATTTGTGAGAAGGTGACGTTTGTATTGCTAGTTACAGTTGGGAATTTTATTAGGTTTTCTCCAAACTCCTAAAGATAGCTCAATGCTTATGGTCATTTACAGGTATTCAATTCACCTGAGAATCCATTAACTGTATTTTCTAATCACAGAGGAAAAGGTGATCTTCTTCTTAACAGGAACACTGAATTTCTAGAAAGATGTTGAACAATTAAAGATAGCCCAGGAGGTGTCAGGAGTTTTTAAAACATAACAAGAAAAACAAACCTACAGTGTGTCTAACCAGCAAGACGAAGATGAAAAAAGGCTGAGAAACTACATAGAAGAGGGAGAAAAATAACAAGGGGCAAGGGAAAGAGTTAAGATAAACTACACAAAATTGGAGGTAAGTCAGAAGCGTGATTTATCAATTTGATTTTGCCAAAGCAGTTTAGAAAAATATGCCATGATTGTATTGACTCTATAAATTCCCTTGCTGAAATTTACGGAAAATCTAAATGGAGGAAGACAGTTCATTTCATACCCAAAGTAGCATAATTGCATTAGGAAAAAGGAGACGCTTGTTTCCCACCTGATGGTATGATGGTACCTGACTTATCCACAAACATATGCAAGATATCTTCTGATGATGTTGGTGGAAGAAATACTTTTTTATTCTTAAAGAAGCATGACACACTCTACCTAGATTTCTTATTAATGGCAAGCCTTCCCCACAGCATTCCCCCTTCACCTGGCATTGGCATGAAGCACCGAGACCATGCAACCGAGCCCTCGTCTCATACGACAAATCTGCCTGAAGCCCAGTATGAGACACCATTTCAGTGCCAATGGGAGAGGCAGACAGACAGCTAGCTAGCTAGCTAGCTTTAGGTTTGTGACGCTAGACAAGTGTCCATACATCCGGAAACTAGACAAGTGTCCATACATCCAACTCACTCCACTCCTAGGGGTGAACCTCTGGGGGCAGGGACAGATGGCTTGGAGAAAATTTCTGCCTTTGAGGAATCAGAGATAGCTTAGACTTAAAATACGATGTGCTAGATTTTGTCTTGTGTGCATTCAGTTAACCTGATCATCAGATCTGGTGCATGGAAGTGTACGCCTCCAGCTCAGCCTGACAGGGAACACCAAGAGTTTCTACTTTCCTTGAGGAATTTGTCTACAAGAATCCTGCTGCATCATTTTGAGCTGAGAAATTGCTGAGCTACTGCTCATGTGGTGGATGCAATATACAAATCTTACAAGCATTTTCTGGTAGAAATGCACATAGATGAATGCTTAATAACATCCCTAAAGTATCACTTCAATTCATTGCTGTATACAGTGCATACAAAGTCCCACTGGCAGTATTATAAGGATATTCTCTAAACAAACATTTTCATTTCTTTCTAAAATTATTAGCTTTCAGAATGGAAAGGAAGAAATACATGTTGCATAGACAAGAATGGTGTGCGTGTGTTCAAATGAGGGTACCACAAGGCTGCAGTTCTCTGCCACAGAAGACAGAGAAAGATGCTGAGAAAGATGAAATTGATAAATAATTTGTGGTTCTCTCATTTATTCTTCTCACTAAGGACTGTAAATGCTAGTTCAGAGCTTATTCTCTATGTTACACTTACATCTGGAAAAACACTGAGAAATTGCCTGTGATTTCTTAGATGCTTTCTGAGCAACTTCACTTGTAAATCACTGAACCTTCAAAGTGGTAACAGACAGGCTTTCATCTGCAGCAGTTCACTATGGAGTGAAGTCAAGCCAGATGGTTCTGGTAGGAGGCTTTGTAGCAAAGAAGTATTTTTCAGAGCTACTTTTAGGTTAGATGCAATCCACGTTTTCAACGCATATTTCCACTGTACACAAACATTTCTATGGAGAAAAGAGGCAGACAGTCCTGAACGGTGCAGAATGAGAATGGAAAAACTTGAAAGGACTGCAGGATGTAGTCATACCAAAGACATCATCTTCATAGCATCATTTTGGATTTTCAAGAGCTGGTTGGCTCAGAGTCAATCAACATCACAGCCATTGCATTTTAATCGTTTTTTAAAAAAAAGATGTTTGCATTAAATACACCAAACTCCACAAACAACCCTCTTGAGAATGATGGTACTAGCAAAGCACTACACACATTGCCTTGCTGATAACTGTTCTTACCCACCATTGCTCAACATTAACTACTGGCAACAGCTCTGTTCTATAAAACAAACAAACAAGCAAACAAGTTCAGGTAACTGACTCTCCTTGCAGAGAATGCATCCGACAAAAATTGGGGGAGTAATCCATTCTTTAATGGACATTAAAACACCATTATTAAGACCTAGCTTTCAGTTCCACAGTTTGTCAGGCTTTTCGTGCTTTGAGGGATAGCTTGGTGCTCACCAACTTCAAAACAGCATTTCTACTCTACAGCACCTCCAACAATGCATCATCTTCAGCAGTCACGATGATGGGATGTGACCTTTTTCAGCTGTCTCTGCACCTTTCAATGCAGGTATGTACAATTTGCAGCCTATCTCCCTAGAAACCCATCCTCTACATTTTCAGAAAGGAAGACAAACTTTTTTCCTGATCAGTGAAAACTGACAAAGAAATCAAGCGCAGGACAAGTTATTTTATCAGCAGAAAGTACAAACAGGTGTCTCCCCACCCACACTGTACACAGTAGTTACGTAGTGGTGTAACTGTACACAGAGTTATGCCAGCCATGGTGAGGCGTACCAGCAGCTCCGTCCCCACCCCCATACCCACCACTAGCACTCGTCTGTCTGCACAAAAACGTATGCTTTCAGCTTCCTAGTACCTCTTCTACAGAGAAGTGGGAAGCCCCAAAGTAAGAAACAAATTCAGGGAAGATGCCCATTCTCCTCCCGTTGAAGTCTCTGGAGCATCTTCTGAGATGGCATTTTTTTTCACAGGAACTAGATAGTCTTTGTTTGCTCAAAAGACTTTGGTTTCCTTATCATTTAATCTTAGTAACTGTAAAGAATGAATTTTAAAAGCCCAGTTCAATCACTGTCTTTAAAAAATTTAGTAATAATCTTAAACTACTTCAAGGTCATGTCTATAGTGCACTGCACAGTGCTGCACTGATGACCAAAAAGGTCAGGCAAGTCACAGAATCACAGAATGGTTTGGGTTGGAAGGGACCTTCCAAGACCATCCAGCTTCAACCCCCTGCCACAGGCAGGGACACCTTCCACCATATCAGGTTGCTCAAAGCCCCATCCAGCCTAGCCTTGAACACTGCCAGGGATGTGAACACATCGTACATCATATGTTCAGGGATGGAATTTTGGGAAGTCATTTGGGTGTGCTTGCACAAATGGTATGTTGAATCTAAATCCAAGTGCACCTCATTGCAAAGTATGCTCAGGAAGCATCAGTGCAGCTACCGCTGCCTTACAGCCTGCTGTACAATGAAGCCATACCCCACATTTAGGGAACTGACCTTTGTTAATGTTGCTTCCAACCACACTATCTCACCAAAGCATTATAACATGCACTGAACATACGTGGTATAGTGGTGTTGCGCTGTAATCATTTGGTTGTGTTTTTAAGAAGCTACTGTGGAATGTACAATTAGAATAGCACATATAGTATATACACGCCTGGAATTGCAGAAGCTGTCACAGCAACCACACAGCTGTAACAGCAACGCACAGTGCAAAACCAGTTTTTACCAACAGTATCACACAGTAACAGTAAAAACAAGAGGAGTCCTCCTAGCACACCATCACCAGAGCTTCACCACTCCTCACGCACAGTAACAGACTGCTCAAAAATACCATTAAATTGCAGTACCTCAGGATCTAGCTCTGCAGCCCACAGCACCATGGGTAGTCTCACTTACCTCAGAGAGAGACTCTTCACACATATAATAGCTGTCCACTCCAGTAAGGGTTTCCGGGCTGGCTGGCTCCAGCAGTCAGCCCCATCGCTGGCAGTGCTGCTGCCCCTGGCCAAGCATCACCCATTGTCTGCCAGGGATTTACCCCACCCGCCAGCCCCGGTAAAGCAGGAATGGTGCACACCCAGGACATGCTCTGCAGAGAACTAAGTCAGTCCCTTAAAGAGGTGACTTCGGGAGCAGGAAAACCAGCTGAAGAACAGAGTGTGCCAGGGTTCCAGTCCTGTGCTATATGAAACCAGACAGAGTGCATCACATGGCCCTGCACCCCAGAACATGACAACACCTCAAATGGTCCTACTTATATCAGCACAATGTAATTCAGCAGGTACTAGACAGTATGAGGCATACAGAATTGATATCCAAATAGACAGAACTTAACAGCATACAGTTAAATATTCTCCAGTAATCACACATCCCCACAGGTGGTAAGGATTGTCTTCTGGATTTAAAAGAATTGCAGAATCAGATTCACAAGTTTTGCTAACAAAGTTATTTATCCCGTTCACTGCAAAACTGAAAGGATTAAATAGAACGAGTTAAGCTATTTACCTGTTATGAATAGGTCCTCTGAACTTTGGGTCAAATTTCCTTGGTTCACCTGCATTTAAAATAAAACAGCATAAAAATATGTCCTTATTTAAAATAAGATCTATAGAGAGGGGGGTATTAGCAGCAGTCTTTGAAGAACATCTTCCATATATTCCTATTTAATCAGTTCTGTTAAAATCATTTCAAGCAGGCAATATCAGTAATTCACCAATACAATGACCTAGTTTTTGTAGATGAGATCAAAGCTTTTTTTCTTCTAGCTTAAAAACTTTGCGGGCCTCGTATTTTCCACAAGATAAATTACCTTCACGTACATTCTACCACTACACCTCTGCACAGTGTTCACAGTAGAGAGTTGCTGATATTTGAGAGACAAGGATTATGTCTCACAGTCACATTAAGCGTGTTTGGCAGCAAGTGAACCTACCTCTCTGGGGCTGCAGGCTAAGCCCTTCTGATTTTTCTCTAAAAAGACAGTTTGGAGCCATATCTGTATCTAATGTTCTACTTACAGCCTTGCAGAGTTATCTGTACTTCCCACTGCTTTGCTTACAGGACTGCATAGACACAGAGCTCAAGGTTTGCCCTTTTTTCATTGGGATTACGAGATGATGAAGCATGGCTGGAGACAGCAGAAATTCTGGGCTGACATTGCTTTCTCTAGACAGCTCTGCTTGGTAGTGCAACTGCTCTGGCTTATATTCCAGTAGTATTCCTTACCAAACTATATTAAGAAACTGCCAAATACCAACCCACCAATGTGTGCTTCAAATGGACTTGAAGACAGTGAATTACACTGTTTCCAGTCAGTGATTCACTGACACTGATTTCACACATGGTTTCTCTCATCATGGAAAGAGTAACACAAATTTAGCACAGAATTTAATTTTTCAACTTTCAAGCTACTGTTTGAAGAGAGAAGCAACTTCATCCTTCACCCAACAAACCAGGGTTGGGATTTTTCCTTTTGAAGCCAGCTGTTCAGCTTCATGGGGGGTTTTCCAAGTTCAGTAGCAATGGAGATTTACTGAAACAAACTTTATGCAACGAAAAATTACTTCTTCATGCAAACGTCAATGCTACAATACAAATTACTGTTTCAGAGTGCTTTCTCACTGCCTCCTTAAGGATCTCCTCCTCTGAATATACCTGGTATTGAAGGGTGTAATCAGCCTAAGCTTTCCCCTGCCCACAGAAAAAATACTTCCGCAACTAGAGAAGATTTCAGCTACTACTCAAAAGCAGAACTTAGTAACTAAATACCACACTTTGTTCTTGGTTTCTATCAGAAAAACCTTATCAAAATGCACAAGGGCCACTACAATAAATAGAGCAGATAATGAAATTCTATTTGCCCTTCATCTGAGGTGTTCAGGTCCACCTTGCCAAGCTCCTAAAACAAATGTATTTTAAGACGGAAGAGACTGGGAAAGCTAAAAATTGTACAGGTTATTCCTCTTTATTTGTCTTCTCTTCAATCATTTCTCGTATGTAAGCCACCCTATACTTTCGGTCATGCTTCTACTCCTTTTCTGGACCTTTTCCAGTGCTACTAGACAGCACTGGAAAGGGAAGGGCCAGAACTGCACGGGATATTCAGCAGCAATATTGGCTGTGATTCATACAACCATACAACAACTTTTTCTGCTTGATCTCAGTCCACGCCTAATAATTCTTTCTTAGAGTCTACTTTCACTGAACAATCCATTGAGACCCCAAGTCCTCACTCCTGAATGCTAGTGGTCAGCTCGTTTCCACGACTGGAGGAACCTCTCCTACAAAGCTATTCAGTATTTCCTTAATGGTTTCAACAATGAAGTAGAATGAACACTTCGAAGACGTGCAGGTGACAAGTGTTAAAATACTTCTGGGGGCAGAACCAAAGGGATTTTGATGAACGATTTAACAATTCAAAGGGATTTCTGTACTCTGATGAAAGTCACAAACTCCACTCACAGCAAGCAGCCAGATTTTCAAAAACGCAATAGGCTTTCAGCAGGGAAGGCATACACTTAGGTTTTGCCTATGGATGTTTCTCAAGTCAGTCTGTGTAGTACTGAGAAAGTCTGTTGACAGGGGCTCTCTCTTGAATATCCAGGATATCTCCATTAAGTAGAATAGTTTTATAATGTAATCAGCTGGGCCAGATGCAATGTGTTTCCACAAGTGTCCTCCTTTCCATGATATGATCATTATTAACAGAGTAAATTGTAAATAGCTCAAGTTTTGTTATTTATGTCATGCCTGTGTGCTTATGAAATGGAACAAAGAAAATGCGCATGAAAAGACATACGTATTTATGGAGCGTATTCAAGAGTAGTAGGTGAACTCCACAATACTGCTACAATGAAAACTAACATCCACTAACTAACAGGTGAGAAAATGAACCCAAAGCACTCCAAAAAATGAGCCCTGACTCAGACAGAGACTTTCATCTCCATCAGGCAAGAGGAGGGATGCTATGAGATTATAACTCTATTCTGAGTTCAAAAGACACTAAAATTCACTGACAGAAGTAGTCTGTAGCATCACTGTTTGTCTCATTTTCATATTCTCTACTTAATTACTAATTTGGGGGTGAGGTGGGAATTACTGTTGTTATTAGTATTTACATAACTCCTGCTAAAAGCGAATCACTTCCTTTGCCATAAAAGCCCAAATGTATTCAAAAAGCAAATTCTGAGCCGTAGGAGTTTGGTAGGCACAAGGAAGAAAGCACTTCCGTGGGATAACGACTGTCATTTTTTTGCTAAGATTAAAAAATGAAATTATATTCACTCTTTGGAGATGAGAGATCTATTTCACAGGCTGATTTACAAGCATTTATACGTTGAATTATAATATCATTACAAGAAATGTTTCACAAGATATTTCATTTACCAATCCTGACTCCAAGCAGCATATGAATTTAATTGTTGCACTTCATCACTGTAATAATTTTAAAAAGCAAATCTAACTTACTTATCTAAAATAAAATCAGCAATGTATATATAGAAAGTTTACCTTTGATCTGTGATCTGAATAAACTTGCAAATGCCATGCTGGGAAAAAATTAGGATATTGCTAATAATTGAAGAAGTTACAGAAAATCATTTGGGACTGGATCCAAGCCCATTAAACTAAATTGAAATAACACAGTTGAAGTAAGTGAGACTTAGGCCAGGCACTTATAAGCTGTTGTAAGAAAGCAGGTGAATTACCGTGTTTTCCATAGTAGTTCTCCTCATCTCTATCCATGTTGCTGTACCTGGATGGCTCTAGCAAGCTGTCTTGCAGGAGATACTGCCTGCAGGCTCCTGTGCTGCTAGCACACAGTCCCCGGCAAGCATAGATACACCAAAATACTACTTAAATAGATTTTAAAATAAAGCTGAGTGTCAGGGACTTCTCCAATCAGAATGACAAGTCCCAGAGCAGGCAAGCCTGGCTGTGAGCAGGAAGGTACCACTCAGTGCCTTGCTCACCTTCTGCAAGCCAGTCTGATAGCGTGAACAAAGAGGAATGGCTCTTACCAGCTTGTATAACCTACAGGGTACAAGCAGAAAGGGAAACGTGTGCACCTGAATAGCATTTGTAAAATAATCCTATAGAAGTCAATACAACCAAAAAAATCACTGATGCTTTGCTGGGAATAAGGTATCACAGTCAGTAATTATTGTGCTTTTGTAGCCTGTGCTGCTGCAAGAGAAAACAGTCTTCACACCTCACAGCTGGCCACATCTTTCTTCCTGTATACGTGCGGCGAGCTGCCCCAAAGTACAAGCCATGCAAGCAGGGAAAATAAGATTTACTCTGACACGTTCAAGTCTAAAGTGTAAACTGTCTGCGTAGATCAAACTTTCATTCCTGTCAAGTGGAACATTTCTCTGTAGGAGGAGTCATAATTTACTAAATTATTTTCTTAATAAAATCTACATCTTGTAATTCTGCACAGCACAAAAGTGCAGAACAGAAGAGCTGGTGTTAGAAAGTCTTAGCATTGCTAGATACTGTAATGCTTACACAGTGAAAGGAAGTACATGGCATCACAGTTAGAATGTGAATCTGAAAGCTTGAAGCCATTAAAAAAAAGAAAAAAAGGAAAAGCAAGCAACCTCTCCTTTTAGCCACAAAGGAACAGAATCCCTGTGTGGCCATCCTGACCAGCAGGAAACTTCCATGCTCTATGGAAGATGACCAAAACACCTATCGTAGAATTCTGTAATGAGAAACATATACACTTGTATATGCATTCCTACAATAGCTTTACAAGACAGGGCTGAACCACATGCAGGAACAACACAAGTAACGTTTTAAAGTTAACCTTGCCACTGTGTAGTACACAAGGGCAAAGAAGAATGATCTCCTATTACACCTCACAAATGATGCTGTGATAGGAAGTCACAGCCCGTTTTGTTATTACAGAACATAACAGCTATGTTAAAATGTTTATCGGGTGAGATATTTAGTATAACCACGATCAGTCAATGATGGTAAAAATAATAAAATGAGGATGTAGATTGGTATTTAGCAAAATATTAACCCTTGACTGAACTCTCATACTTCACTAGACTTCCTGCTATCTGCAGGCAAATACAAAGAAAAGGAAAGCAGGGAAGCCAAGTGATTGATGGCACTGTGCTCCTACTCAAGTTTGCACCTCTGTCAAAGGCTGCTTCAGTGAATCCCGATATAGCACAGTAACAGAAGGCCCTGAACAGGCAGTGCTAAGCACAGATGTACACTAACTAACATGGCATTTGGCCAGCGGCGTATCACCCAAATCTAATAAAACGCTATTTCTGCTTTAATAACTAGCAGTTTCATCATGTTTTTTTCTTGATGTTTGGTCAGCTACTGCATGTGCCCGTGCTTAGAAATGGCGTGGCCTTTTACGAACTAGTACTTTTATCGGAAAGGCGTTGGAGCTGTATGTGTATGTGCTGCTACCCTCTGCTGGAGTAAACCGGTATGTTCAAGTAATCCATAGTATTCACTAATAATGCCCCAGCAATAGTAATGAGTCCTTTAGGGCAAGTGTATCATAGAATCATAGAATCATAGAATCGTAAGGGTTGGAAAGGACCTTAAGATCATCTAGTTCCAACCCCCCTGCCATGGGCAGGGACACCTTGCCCTAAACCATGTGGCTCAAGGCTCTGTCCAACCTGGCCTTGAACACCGCCAGGGATGGAGCATCCACAACCTCCCTGGGCAACCCATTCCAGTGCTTCACCACCCTCACTGTAAAGAACTTCTTCCTTCTATCTAATCTAAACTTCCTCTGTTTAAGTTTGAACCCATTACCCCTTGTCCTACCACTACAGTCCCTAAGGAAGAGTCCCTCCCCAGCATCCTTGTAGACCCCCTTCAGATACTGGAAGGCTGCTATGAGGTCACCACGCAGCCTTCTCTTCTCCAGGCTGAACAGCCCCAACTTCCTCAGCCTGTCTTCATATGGGAGGTGCTCCAGCCCTCTTATCATCCTCGTGGCCCTCCTCTGGACTCGCTCCAACAGCTCCATGTCCTTTTTATGTTGAGGACACCAGAACTGTACGCAGTACTCCAAGTGGGGTCTCACAAGAGCAGAGTACAGGGGCAGGATCACCTCCTTCGACCTGCTGGTCACGCTTCTTTTGATGCAGCCCAGGATACGGTTGGCTTTCTGGGCTGCAAGTGCACACTGCCGGCTCATGTTAAGCTTTTCGTCAACCAACACCCCCAAGTCCTTTTCTGCAGGGCTGCTCTGAATCTCTTCTCTGCCCAGCCTGTAGCAGTGCCTGGGGTTGCCCCGACCCAGGTGTAGGACCTTGCACTTGGCTTGGTTAAACTTCATAAGGTTGGCATCGGCCCACCTCACAAGCGTGTCAAGGTCCCTCTGGATGGCATCCCTTCCCTCCAGTGTATCAACCGAACCACACAGCTTGGTGTCATCGGCAAACTTGCTGAGGGCGCACTCAATCCCACTGTCCATGTCACCGACAAAGATGTTGAACAGGACCGGTCCCAACACCGATCCCTGAGGGACACCACTCGTTACAGGTTTCCAACTGGACATCGAGCCATTTACCACAACTCTTTGCGTGCGGCCATCGAGCCAGTTTTTTATCCACCGAGTGGTCCATCTATCAAATTGATGTCTCTCCAATTTAGAGACAAGGATGTCATGTGGGACAGTGTCGAAAGCTTTGCACAAGTCCAGGTAGGTGACATCGACTGCTCTGCCGCTGTCCATCAGTTCCGTGGCTCCATCATAGAAGGCCACCAAATTGGTCAGGCAGGATTTCCCCTTAGTGAAGCCATGTTGGCTGTCACCAACCACCTCGTTGTTTTTCATGTGCCTTAGCATGTTTTCCAGGAGAAACTGTTCCAAGATTTTGCCAGGCACAGAGGTGAGACTGACTGGTCTGTAGTTCCCCGGGTCTTCCACCTTCCCCTTCTTGAAAATGGGGGTTATATTACCCTTCTTCCAGTCATTGGGAACTTCACCTGACTGCCAGGATTTTTCGAATATGATGGACAGTGGCTTAGCAACTTCATTCGCCAGCTCCTTCAGGACCCGTGGATGGATTTCATCAGGTCCCATGGACTTGTGCACGTTCAGGTTCTTAAGATGGTCTCGAACCTGATCCTCTCCTACAGTGGGCCTAAGGTCTTCGTTCTCACAGTCCCTGCATTTGCTTTCCAAGACTTGGGTTGTGTGGTCAGAGCATTTGCTGGTGAAGACTGAGGCAAAGAAGTCATTAAGAACCTCAGCCTTCTCCAAATCCATGGTAGCCAGTTCTCCTGATAGCTTCTGGAGAGGGCCTACATTGTCCCTAGCCTGTCTTTTATTTGCTACGTATCTATAGAATCCTTTCCTGTTATCTTTTACATCCCTTGCCAAACTTAATTCTAGCTGGGCCTTAGCTTTCCTAACCTGGTCCCTAGCTTCTCGGGCAATGCTCCTGTATTCTTCCCAGGCCGCCTGTCCTTGCTTCCACCTTCTATAAGCTTCTTTTTTCCCTCTAAGTTTCCT
Organism: Strigops habroptila; assembly: GCF_004027225.2. Classification (NCBI taxonomy): domain Eukaryota; kingdom Metazoa; phylum Chordata; class Aves; order Psittaciformes; family Psittacidae; genus Strigops; species Strigops habroptila. Next base: position 63,356,633 of record NC_044284.2, read on the forward strand.
CAGCAGCTCCTTGTCCATCCATGGAGGTCTCCTGGCCCTCCTGCTGCACTTTCTTCTAGTCGGGATGCAACACTCTTGAGCACGTAGCAGGTGATCCTTGAATATCAGCCAGCAGTCTTGGGCCCCCCTGCCCTCTAGGACTGTATCCCATGAAACCTTACTAAGGAGGTTCCTGAAGAGGTCAAAGTCTGCTTTCTTGAAGTCCAGGGCAGTGAGCTTGCTGCATGCTCTTCTCACCGTCCTGAGGATCTCAAACTCAACCATCTCGTGATCACTAGAGCCAAGGCTGCCCTGGAGCGTTACATTTCCAACCAGTCCCTCCCTGTTGGTGAGCACAAGGTCCAGCATGGCACCTCTCCTCGTCGGCTCCTCTACTGCTTGAAAGAGGAAGTTGTCTTCCACACAATTAAGGAACCTCCTGGATTGCTTGTGCCGGGCCGTACCGTCCCTCCAACAGATGTCAGGATGGTTGAAGTCCCCCATGAGGACCAGGGCGTGCGAGCGTGAGGCTGCTCCTATCTGTCTGTAGAGCACTTCATCCACAGAGTCCTCTTGATCAGGCGGCCTGTAACAGATCCCCACCGTAATGTCCCCCGTTGCTGTTTTCCCTTTGATCCTGACCCACAAACACTCTGTTACCTCATCACCCATCCCCAGACAGAGTTCCATACTCTCTAGCCTATCACTGACATAGATAGCAACGCCCCCTCCCCGTCTGCCTGGCCTGTCTTTTCTAAACAGCTTGTAACCTTCCATTCCGACATTCCAGTCATAGGAGCCATCCCACCATGTTTCTGTGATACCAATGACATCATATTCCCGTAGCCTTGCACACACCTCTAATTCCTCTTGCTTGTTCCCCATACTACGGGCGTTTGTATAGAGGCACCTTAGCCGAGCTCCAAATGAAGCCGACTCAATGGCTGGGACAGCTGGAACATCTCTACATCTCTCCAAGCACTTATTACAGGTGCTGGCAACTGACCAGGAATGTTGGGATGGATCAATGCTCCCCTCCCCCAACACATCTAGTTTAAAGCTTTCCTGACCAGCCTGGCAAGCCTCCTACCAAAACAGCTCTTCCCCTTCTTTGTCAGACCAGCTCCACCAGCCTCCAGTAGATCTGGCCTCCCAAATGGAGCCCCATGTTCTAAATAGCCAAACCCCTGACTATGGCACCAGCTTTCTAACCATTTATTAACCTGCCAGACACGCCTAGCTTTTTTAAGGTCCTCCCCTTTGCCCTGGAGAATCGATGAAAAAACTATCTGAGCTCCAGAGCCCTTAACCACCTCTCCCAGGGCTCTGTAGTCCTTCTTAATGTCCTCCAGGCAACTGCTGTCTATATCTCTAGCACCCACATGGACGACTAGAAGGGGGTAATAGTCAGCAGGACTTACTAGAGCAGGCAGCCTCTCAGCAACATCCCTGATCCGAGCCCCCGGCAGGCAACACACCTCCCTCGAGACTGGATCAGGCCGGCAGATGAGCGCCTCTGTGCCTTTCAAAGTAGAGTCCCCTACTACTATGACCCTCCTCTTTTTCCTGGAGGCACCAGTAGTGATCCTCTTTACTGGTGCATCAGCAGGGTGCTCATTAGGTGTGGTGGGTGCTTTCTCATTAGCCTCCTGCAGAACCGCGAAGCGGTTCTGGGTGGGGACATCAGATTTAGGAGGAAGCTCCTTGTCGTTAATTGTCCTCTTCCTCCTTTTTTTGTTCGCTTTTCCCGTGACTAATTCCCAGCTTCCTGGGTTGCTGCCCTCCTTCTTTCCTGTACGAGCAATGCTGGACGCTTGCAGCCCCTGCGCAGTTTGAGCCTGGAGCAAGCAGCCCAGCTTCCTCTCAGCTTCCCTGGCATCTTTTAGCTCTCCAACAGCCTCCCGCAGCTCAGCCACCTGCTGCAGGAGGACCTCCACCAGAGCGCACCGAGTGCAGCCCTGTCCATCGCGCACCCCCGCCTCACGAGACCAGTCGAGGCACTTCCTACACTCCGAGGTCTGCGCCGCAGCCTCCCCTCTCATCGGCTCTGTCTGGGTGCCTACGCTGGCCACCGCCGGGGCAGAGCTCCCAGAGCGGGCCCTGGTCCTGAGGCGAGTGCTCACCATCCCGCTCGCTGCCCGCTCGCCCTGCCTGCGCCAACTGCCGTGCCACACCCTGTTTGCCCGCCCTGTTCGCCGCGCTCCTGGTCGCTCGCGCTCCCTGGGATGGGTTTTACCCACTGAGGGCTATCAATCTGCTAATCCAATGCTCAAAGATATAAGTGCACAAACCAACAAATTAGGTCACTAAGAAATGCCCGGGGTGTGTCAGGATTGAGCAAGATTCATCCCATTCAATGTTTCTCTAAAAAATCATACGAAAATTCTGATGCTTCTGCCCGCCTCTTGTGGGTAGGAGTAGGAAAAACCAAAATAACACAAGTTCTTGCTCAACTCATCTATGCCTTTCAGAAGCAGAGTCTTCTTGTACCATCTGAAAGCCTAACCTTTGCAAGGTTACTGTCTAATTTTGCAGATTATCCAAACAACTGTTTGAGAGGTACTGCTGTTTAGTAGCAGCCCACTTAATTTTACTTAAAGATTACTTTTTTTTTAAAGCAATCTTCAGCTACATTGTAAATTGCATGTAAAGTTCCTTATACAGAAACAGTCTAATGATCCTCGTAATATAAAATAATACATTCTTACTGTAGGACCCAAATGTCTAGAAGCAGTGTATCAATTCAAAAGGTTGACATTAGTATAAAAACAGCTCTTCCAATAAGTCCTGTACGTGGTTTACAGGCACACACAGGTTTTCTTTCCTCTTCAGAAGATTTAGGTATAACTTGTTTGTTATGAGATCATACACTGACACACACATAAATTTCAATTATAATAAAAGCACATTTACAATTCTTCTCTTGTGTAATAAATTATACTAAATGGTAGCCTTCTTTGAAATTCCTTTCATCGTGACAGTATGAGTCTTTCTGTTTGCTGCTCCTTCAGCCAGAAAAGCTAATGAGGGGATGAATACAACTCACCCTAAATTCCATTTTTAAATCCCAAAGACAACAAACTTACCTGACTAGGGGCTGTGGGGTTTTTATTTTGTGTCAGCCATTCACGCTGACAGATTTTTACCAGAATAATTCAATGTGATTATCTTTTAAAAGTTGAGAATTCATCATAAAAGTCTCAGTGAATGGATGCCAGACATCGAAATGTGAGTCAGCAATATTACTACATTAAAGAATTGTACTAGAGTTCTAATGTCTTGATCCTATATTAAATCACAGGCTAGATTATGAATGTCATGTTTGTTGGAAACCTTACGTTCCAGGAGAGACCCCCTTGGCTGTCCTTCATGTGGCCACATAGGCATATGAGTTCTGGTACCTTCAGCACTACAAATTAACAAAAAAAAAATCCAAAAACTAAGTAAAATATTTGCCTTTGCATTTGAAACATTAATTTAGGTTGAAAAAATAGTACAAGTAGAAGTGACTGGGGACAATAACTTAAGAAATAGCAGCTTTAGGTGATTAAAGTCAGGGCTGAATGGGGACTCCAGGTTCTCACAGTGCAATCCACAGCTCTATGTTACTTCGGGCATCGAAAAGTGAAACAGAAGTCTATCAGAAGCGGATAGCAGCATCCAGCACGCTGAAGCAAGGGTTGATTAAGTAGCCAGTAGGAAAACACTGAATAAATAAGTGCGTCTTCAGCTCAGTTCTCTACAGGTACTTGGGCAACTAATTCTGGGCAATATTCACAGCCCTACCCCCTTCCCTGGAGATTCTATCGAAAAAAAACAAACGGGGCATTCTTTCCCTAAAAGCACATGCCAGAAGAGACGATGGTGCCTGTCTCCCACTAAACAAATAGACCACTCCAACTGGAGATGGAGGAGATCTAAATTCAGAGCCACACTGTGGCTCTGCAGGCTGCAGACACTCCCTTAGGCGTGAACAGAAAGGCACCACGCGCTGCCAGAGCTACTGTCAGAAAGGACACAATTACGTAGATGTTCCGTAGCTCACAGTGGGTCCAAGGATCCAACCAAGAACCCTGTCCCTACTCCAATATTTAATACGTAACATACAGCCAGATCAGTAAGTTCTTTCTTTCCAATATGAAAAGAATAATTTTTCCTGCTTTTGAATGGTTTAACCAAAATTTCTTACTATGCTATTACACAGAAGTTAGGTTATTTTCTGCCAGATGCCAACAGTACCCTTATCATTCATCTTACTAGAAATTCCCAGAATTTAAGGTTTCAAAAAGACATAAATGGTGGCTGGCACTGCATTGGTAATAATAATGCAAGAGGGAAGTTATTAGAAGTAATGAAAAAGCATCTGCTCTATCATATGACAATCATCCAGATTTCGAAGCAAAACATTCTGCAAGAGGTTTTTGATCAACTCACAGAACAGGAACTGCAGTAACAAATAGCAGCCAGGACAGGCACATTTGTATTAATGTACAGTGCAATAAATCCTCCAATAAGCTACACAGCCAAGGGAACAACCCTGCATGGTGTTATATACTTGCCTCTGTATTAGACTAGTGTGAATTCATTCCCTTTCTGGAATTTTCAGAAATAAAAGGGAAAAAAAGGTTGTGGTTCCACAGCAGAACAAACAACACTAGTTGCAATTCTCTGTCTTGTACATTCTCTAATCACTCACACACAATTCTTCCAGTTAATTTCCACGGCCATGCATTCCTTTCCTCCTGTAGCTCTCCAACAGCTTTCCACTAACGTTCCCTGTTTTTCTGGAAAGGCAAAAGCATACACAATGAGTGCTTCTGAATGATCACTGGCTGACCTCTGTGCTCAGGTTATTTGTCTGTGGACAGCCACCACTCTGGATGTTCAAGGGGCTGACTAGGGAGGCAGTGGTCATGCAGGGCACACTCGTGAACTAGGCAAAGTGCTGAAACCCAAACGATATTTGCACCCAGTACTGCCTTTATATTACTGATACTGGCTCATGACTTGAAAAAATCGAGGGGGAAAGAGTGAAGAGGAGGTGGCAGATGAGACAAACAGGTCACCTTATCACCTATGCGTCCTTTTCTTTACACAGCTGCAAGGACACAGATCTTCACAGGCAAGTCACAGCTTTCCATCCACACTTGGTCTGAGTTTCAAAAATGACTGCCACTGACTACAGCGGGGCTGAGAGCATCCACCACCGCTCACAAACTAAGTATCACCTCCACAGTCTTATGAGGGACATGACAAAAGAAGAGGGAGGAAAATGCGACACAGTGAAAGACAAGGGTTTCAGGAGGTTTCAAGAAAACCAAAGTGCTATGTATTTCTGTGTCCGTTTTACCCATGATGCAGAATCCAGGCACTACGTATGTACATACCATAAAGAAACTTGCCTGGAAATCCTGAGGCCAGTGACAGTCCAATGGAGAAGGCTGACCTTTTTTCCAGCATGGTAAGAAAACCAAGCACTGAACTAGGCTCTAGGAATCACAAGTTTTAAAAGGAATGTTATTGCATTGTCCTAATTAGCCATGTATCGATGGAAGCATGTTCTCCATGTCATAGCCACAGGACAAAGTGAGCGACAACACATCATACACCGAGCTGACTATCAGTCTGTCCAAGAATTGTGCAATGTTTTTTTCCTGAGGGGATGCCTGTACAATCAACATGTTGCTATGTTCACTTAACATTAGATAGAACAGCGAAATCGCTTTGACCAGCATGACATGATCGCATTTCAAAGGTCCGCTGTCAAACAACTATACACAGAAAGGTGATTGAAAACATATAGAGTTAGTATACTACAACTGAATTCATCATTAAGCTGCAATTCTGGCATGTGATCAAGAATGTTAATAGCCAGTGGAGGCTTTACACTTCCCTGAAGATCAAACGGCAAGTTTGCTGGCAGTTTGGATCACCTACACAGCTTCATTAAGGCTTCCATTTCTGTGGGCTTATTAGCTGTTCCCCCAAATTATTCTTTAGAGATTATATACTGTCTGTTCTTTTGCCTCCCAGCTTCCAGTTCTTATTCTTGCTCTGGGACTAGTGCAGCCACAAGTTCTTGTGGAATTTCTAAGTCACAGACACCAAGATGCTATCGAAATGGAGCAAGTGTAGTAAGAGTACTCCTCTACAACCTCAACTATTCTATGAGCCTGTGAGACATCTTGTCAGAGAGGGATTGGGCCCAGAAGACTGGTTGAACTCTAGAGAAAAGCAAGCTGGTATCACACACTCGTGCTTGATGTAATCGTTTTGTTAAACATCTCATTTTCCCAATGTTTTTACTTATTAATCCAGCTAGGAAGGGTATTTGGTCTTGAAACATACTCTCGTGCTTTAGAAAAAAACAGCATCTGAAATACAGTCTTTGAAGATGCTTTAACTGGAAAAAGTGGTGGATTGAAATAATCAGATGCTTCCTACCCAGGACCAGAAAACACCAGAGGTTTCCCTTTCTAGGCTGCTTTACTCCAGTTGATCTGGGACAACAGACCCTAGCCAAGTATTTTTTTCTCCTAGCTGAGTCTCTAGCCCCAAATGCTTTACACACCACTACACACCACTGCAACCTTTTCTAGTTTGTCATACGCTGCAAAATGCTGCAGGCAGATACCATACCATCTGAGACCTTTTCTGTAAGTCATTAAAATAACACTGAAATAATACCTTCATAAGCTCAGAAGGAGGGTATTATGCATCAGCATTTACCATTAATAAACAAACCACTGCACTGTTTCTACTGGGAAAGGAAATACAGTTATACACATTTTTCAGACACAAAAACGTCAGGCGAAGGAAATAAAAGCTGGATTATTCTGGACTGTGTACATCATCTATATGCTACTGTTTTATTTGTACAAATGATTTCAGTAACTTTGCAAGCAACGGGACAGCCAAACCCACAACCTTCTGAATAAACTAGTGTCTAACACACAAAAGCCATCTTGAAACCGCAGTAATCAGAGCCTTAACAGCAATGCATGGTTTTGAAGATCTGTCCTCCTATGTATACCAGGCCTCTTCCAAAGGCTGCTTATTTAAACTAGGAATGGGCACTTTGCCTGGTTTTGGTTAGCTGAGTAGCTGAGTTTGTCTAGTGAGCTACCACTCTCTGAAAATTAGACATCAGGAATCCTAATGTAACATGTTGTTAGAACATCCAACATAAAATGTACGTATCTATCATGTGTCTCGTGTTGTTCCATAACTCCAAATGTACTAATGTTTAAATTCTTAGTCATGATTACTTGCCTAGTTCTCATAAAGCAAACCAGTAAGACAAGGTTCCATCCTTTCTACCCCTCCTCCTTTTTATTTAACACTTTGAAATGAAGCTTTTGTCTTGAAAACAGTATTTCAAGCGTCCAAATTTTAAAGACAGTTGCCTCGGTTTTATCTGCATCGTTTGGCTCTTCATGTCTTAGAGACTCCATTCTTGGTGTGTACTATCCTGCTCCTAGTGTGGTACATCTGTACTACCCTGCTCCTGGTGTGGTACACGTGCACTACCCTGCTCCTGGTGTGGTACACCTGTACTACTTTCCCATTTCAGCAGCCCCCTGGCAACGTGCCTGCTGAGCACATTCAGCAACTGGAAAGTTCACTTCTACAACTAGGACCCCACTTTTAGGAGGAACTGTATTCCTGCAGGTGAACATAGGAATTTGAAAACAATCTTCTAGGTTTCTGAGATAAGAACAACAAAAACCCCATCACTATTACTGCAGACTAAATAAGCCTGATCCTGACATCAAAGGGAAGGCATCAAATACGTAAGATAACTTTCAGCTGTAGAACAAGTTGTAACAAGGGGAGATTTACACTATTAATACTCCTCTACAATATGTTTTTAGGACTAACAAAATTTATTCCACTAAATGTTTAGCACTCCAGTGGACTCTGACCCTTGATAATGACTATAATTTTCTACGAGGTGGAAGCTTGGTCCTGTGTGATTAATGACTTCAAAATGAAGACGATTCACAGACATTCCCTTAAGAACTAAGATAAAATACTAATTCAAAATCAGCTCGTATTCCCTATTATATTTTTATACTATCAAGTATCCACTAGAAAACAACTATTACACCTATACCTTAACCTTACATCTATACACTAACCTTCAAGTTAAAACTTATTTAGCAAAATCAAAGTTTCTTTGAGATGTAAACAGAGTACTTGAAGTAGCATTCCGAATTATGTTTTCCTTCTATGTGAGCAGAAGCACTTGAACAAGATCTTTGTAGTTTCGGTCAGCTCAAACCAAGAGAAATGCTATGAGGGTATTCCTTGGTGTAATCTAATGACAGCAGCATATCCGTGTTTCCACCGTATTGAATAACATTAGGAAACTACCATCATTTCTAAAAATTTCAACCCAGACGTCACGATTCACCCCACAAATTCCTGTCTCTCAGCCTTTGTTTTTCAATAGCAAGTACAAATATTCACCCCCACTGGGCTCACTCCTGGTACCAGTCCATGCCGGCCTCGCCTGGGTGCCTGGGAAGAGCACCGGCCTCCCAGGGCAAACCCTGCCCTGACATGAAGAGTGGCCAATTCATTTTCCTCAAAGACAACGTATCAGAAATTCAAGCATATTTAACATCAGTATATTTACTCCTATCAGTAATGCTTGAATACCGACATAAAAATACTCGCTTTTCTCTTAAGAGAGTATCCTCCAGGACGATTTGAAGGGCTGTTTTACACAAACATTGCTGAAATACCAACAAAGCGTGTATGCAGAGCAGTATCTGACACATTACATTGCATTAGTCTGGACAGTTTAACATACCACAAGTATGCTGGTAGTTTAAAGCACTTCCAAAAGCTACAAAATATTTTATTTTCTCTTCACAAAGGGGTTTTTTGAACCATGTGCACACAGTTTCATGTGAAAGCCTAACTGTCCAATTGCATGACAGATTTTTGCACTTGGGTGCTGAGCTGGTATGACATTTGAATACAAAGATAGCCAGTTATGCTTTAGACTGATTACAATATTAGGCAAACAACAGATTTGTCCAGAAAATGAGTGACTCACAGATAAGCTGAAAAAGCCTTATCATTAGACACGTGCTAATTCACTGTCTGTTCTCTGTACAGACACACACACCTTGCAGAGATATTCTTAGGGGGAAAAAAAAAAAAAAAGAAAAAAGCAAAAAGAATGCTAAGAATGATATAAAAATGATATAAAGAAAACCATTCAGATGGAGATTCGTGACTCGTGACTACTGCTGCTTTAACAGAGGTTAAAATTTATGTCTGTAGAACACTGTACATAAGATGTATTATGATGAATGCCTGCCTTTCTAAAAGCAGTCTATGTATGGCACACTGTCTGGTATAATGAACAAAGCACCAACTCTCTATGGTTGTTTTTGAACCATTAGATATACAGTTACAAGTGGAGTTTGTAAGATTATGTTAATTAGATCCAGTATTTTAATAGGCAACCACATTTTCACTTATTCTGCCTTCCTTTCTGAGACTACTGCCATTTACTCTAGGATGTGCTCTGCAGTCTTACTGATGTTAACAATGGCTCTGTGTATCTGGAACAGTGAATATATTCATGCAACGATAACACAGGAAGATTTTAAGAATTTATTTGAGCAATTCAGTCCCTCACAGTTGCTTAGAAATGGTCACAAGTGACCCTTCATTCCAAGTTTTTTCTGCTTTTATTAATAAAAAACAGACTTCCACTATATTCTCTATTTTGTCTTCATAAAAAAAATCCTCTGGAATCAAAAGCTTGAATTTAAATAAAGCCAAATGTGTTCTTAGACAAAAGAAGGGGATTGTGACTACTGATGTTTTCTGTCTCTATTGACCCCAAAAAGCACAACGTTACGCTAAGTTGGTCTGCATCCACTGAGCCAGGTTCTATTCCTAGCTAATAAGGCTGTTTATAATTAAGTAATCCAACATTAGTTAAAGGGTTTTGATCCTAAAACGAACTTGTCAGCATTTCCAACATACGCAATTAATGAGATATTGTTACACTCATGCAGAAAATGTCACTGTGCATCTAATCATTAGGTGCTACAATAAAAAACCCAAATACTACTCGAATGGTTATCTGAAAATTGTTTGAATGATTTTGAATGTAAGAGGATTAAATCTGAAAATCTTCACATTAGCTAGGTAGCCGGAAAAAACTCTTTAATCCGTACACATGCTAACTTGCAATCATATTCTGCAGATGTGCATCCCCAATCCTCTGTAGAGAGCACTGTGCATTATGAGAAAAGTCTTTCTATGAAACAACCTGTTCCTGCAGAAGCAGGTGCCATGTTACTTTCTAAGCACACAAAGCTGGCTCAGATTCCCCCCTCCATTTCATTAACAAAATACATAATGTGCTAAATGTATAAGACCCAGTTTATTATAACAGGTTTACAGGTTTCCCAGTTTGTGATGCAATTAGGAACACATTTTCTATTGCTGATGGTGTATCAACTTAGAACCAAAAGGGGTGAAGAATATAATTCTGGATTCAATGTCCAGAATATAATTCATGGACACAATAGCATAAGTAAGTCCTGAATGCTCAGCCTAATTTGAAATGATTATAGGAGTAAAACCCCTATATAAGAATCATTACATCATCACATTCCACATAAGGTATGTGGAATTAGTGAAGAGGAGATGACAAAAGATAAAACCCGTAGGAACATTTCTACAATGCTTTCTAGAGTCTAAACATGCTGTTCAAAAGAAAGGCTACTCAATGCTAGCTCAGCCCAAGGTCTGCTTCCATTATAGCAATACTAGCATGGGCCTTAGTAGCATCTTAAGAAGAGACTGTTCAGTCTCTGGGCATTTTGTCAAATGTAAATGCTGGTTCAGATCATCCCTGTTATCTAAATGGGAAGAGGTACTCTTTACAGGCTTTGTAGCAGCTTCAGGCTACTGCTCCCACTTCATACACAAATGACATGAAAAGCGGATTCCAGCTCCTTGGGAAAAGAAACAAAAAAAAAAAAAAAAAAAGAAAATCCCAGCTCACTATGGACATGAATATTTCATGTGTGTGTTTAACACGTGAATGTTTAACAGATCAAGTAACTTGTGTAGAAGAAACATCCCAAAGATAAATCAAAACCAAAGTAGGAGGTAAAATATGGTTTGGGGAGATTCTCAGAGTACGTATCAATCTCAGCAACTCTGAAAATGTTTTTCTTAGACCTGCAAAAACATAAAAGATGGAAGTCATAAAAACAAGGATTTGTTTTGCTCCACTGAGAGATCAGAAAATTCCCTCTCAGCCCCAGAAGCGCAACTTGCCTCATCTCCTTTAGTGTCACAGAGGAAGGAGCATTTTTACAGTCCCAGGCTCAGCTTTATGCACTGCAGATGTCCCTTAACATTTTAAGAAAAACAGTAAGCAGTAAGAGCATAATGGATATAAGAACTTGCTGACTGGTAGTTCTGGTACTATTTTCTCAGCTTAAAACGCTAATATTAGGCCTAGATGCCTGAAAGCTAGTCTCTAGTTTAATCTCCAATGTATTCCTATAAAGTGGTATCTTGTATTTGGTAAATATTAGTAAGTGCATAGATTATAACTGGAAACAAGAGTTCCTGCTTTTATAAAAGACTACTGGGACAAAGTTGTAACATCCTGCGAAAACTATGAAGTTGTAGGAATTATAAGCAAAGTAAATCCTGAAAGTTGAGCCTTTAGCGTTATATTTTTGTTGCTGAATCCACTGCAGTGCATTTTTCTATTAGGGGTATATGGCACTGAAAAATATAGTCAAGAAATAATAATAAACAATAACTAATAAATTACTATTTTTGTTGTATATCCAATAAAAACTGTATTTGAAGTGGCACAGGTTAACAGCCAGGTTACTTACACTTTTCTCTGCCACATATGAAGTCAGTTTCTAGAACACAGAACACCAAAGAGATGTACTGAAGTACAGTCTGCGTTTGGCTCTTGCCAAGTGCTGCGAGGCACATAAGCCTATCATTCAGCCATGAAGGTGCTGCTAACATGCTTTGTTACATGGATGTTTTTAGCAGTAAGGCAGGTTTCTGTGGCTAGTGACTCTGTTATTGGTGCCATGTACAGTTCTACTCTGTCCCAATGGTACACTGGTAAAACACAGGCTACATTTTCTTGCAGACAGGGCAGGTCCCAGCACTCTCTTCACGGCCTTTAGATACCATGCTTAAATTAGAATTGAGCTTACAGAATGCATTACCCATGTATATTAATCTAACCTCTTGAGACCTTGAGGGAATTGCACATCAACATAAATTTCATGGTCTGCAGTCTGAATTTGCCTTCTGCAGTGAACCACCACACCACAGTATTCATTCTGATGAGCCTCTGGTTGGTATGAACAAAAGGTATCGCAAAACTAAACTGTCAGTGTGTGAAGGGAAGATTTCACACCACACGCTTATACCCTTCTTTTTCCTTAGCATTCTGTTAACATGCTCATCTTTTCAGAAAAAGAAAATGAGGAGAAAGACACTATATCTGTCCTATACTACATATAAATGTGAAATCCGTTCATTTATTATCAGCACTCACTAGATATTCCAAATCTCTGGAGAAGCTAAAAAAACGACTATTAACAAGCAATTTTGCAATGATTGTATTTTACCTACAATTCGTTTCTGTGTGTATTTAATGTAAATTGTAATTGGAATTATTTTCTTCATGCAACTCTGAAATGCAAGATTTTAACACTCCAGGGTGACATGTGTCCATGTGTTATTGCATAATAACATTCCAGTCTTTATGTGTCTGATCCATGTCTGCTATTGAAACCCCCGAGTTTCATTTTCATTCAATTGTCTCTTTTCTGAAAATCCATACTAGTCATTGTATTATAGCTCAAAGATCTAAAGATTCAAAAGACGTGTAACTTTTAGGATGAGGTATTGCTTTAATTAAACAGGTTAAGGGAGATGGAAAACCAGAAAAGGTAATCAGGCATTTCACCAGACCGCTGGTCAAAGTAACTACAAGTCGACGACATTAACTGCTTTAACCTCATCGAAAGTATCGTGTGGAGATCATAGAATCATAGAATGGTTTGGATTGGAAAGGACCTTAAGATCAACTAGTTCCAACTCCCTGCCATGGGCGGGGGTGCCTCACACTAGACCATGTCACCCAAGGCTCTGTCCAACCTGGCCTTGAACACTGCCAGGGGTGAAGCATTTATCACTTCTCTGGGCAACCTGTTCCAGGGCCTCACCACCCTCACAGTAAAGAACTTCTTCCTTATATTTAACCTAAACTTCCCCTCTTTAAGTCTGAGAGGAACTGTTATCCCTTGTCCTTTCACTACAGTCCCTGATGAAGAGTCCCTTTCCAGCATCCTTGTAGGCCCCGTTCAGACACTGGAAGTTGCTGTGAGGTCTCCATGCAGCTTCTCTTCTCCAGGCTGAACAGCCCCAACTTTCTCAGCCTATCTTCACACGGGAGGTGCTCAAGCCCCCTTAACATCCTCGTGGCCTCCTCTGGGCTTGCTCCAACAGCTCCATGTCCCTCTTGTTTTGGGGACACCAGAACTGCACACAGTGCTCCACGTGCGGTCTCACAAGAGCAGAGTAGAGGGGCAGGATCACCTCCTTCAACCTGCTGGTCACGCTTCTTTTGATGCAGCCCAGGATACGGGTAGTTTCTGAGATGCGAGCGCACACTGAAGCCGGCTCATGTTCAGTTTCTCACCAACCAACACCCCCAAGTCCTTTTCCGCAGAGCTGCTCTGAATCTCTTCTCCGCCCAACCTGTAGCTGTGCCTGGGATTGCCCCGACCCAGGTGTAGGACCTTGCACTTGGCTTGGTTGAACCTCATGAGGTTGGCATTGGCCACCTCTCAAGCATGTCCAGGTCCCTCTGGATGGCATCCCTTCCCTCCAGCATATCAATCGAACCACATAACTTAGTGTCATTGGCAAACTCGCTGAGGGTGCATCAATCCCATTGTCCATGTCGCTGACAAAGATGTTGGAACAAGATCAGTCCCAACACTGACCCCTGAGGGACACCACTCGTTATGGGTCTCCAAGCGGACACTGAGCCATTGACCACAACTCTTTGCGTGCGGCCATCCAGCCAATTTTTTATCCACCGAGTGGTCCATCCATCAAATTGATGTCTCTCCAGTTTAGAGACAAGGATGTCGCGCAGGACAGTGTTGAACGCTTTGCACAAGTCCAGGTAGATGATGACAACTGCTCTGCCCCTGTCCATCAGTTCTATAGCTCCATCGTAGAAGGCCACTAAATTGGCCAGGCAGGATTTCCCCTTAGTGAAACCTTGTTGGCTGTCACCAGCCACCTCATTGTTTTTTGTGTGCCTTACCATGCTTTCCAGGAGAATCTGCTCCAAGATTTTGCCAGGCACAGAGGTGAGACTGACTGGTCTGTAGTTCCCTGGGTCTTCCATTTTCCCCTTCTTGAAAATGTGGGCTATATTTCCCTTTTTCCACTCGTCGGGAACTTCACCTGTCTGCCATGATTTTTCAAATATGACAGTGGCTTAGCAACTTCATTTGCCAGCTCCCTCAGGGCCCGCGGATGGATTTCGTCAGGTCCCATGGCCTTGTGGTTCTTTCAACAGTTAATACAGCTTCCACTCACAGATTTTTTTTTTTTTTAACCCTTATATTTTACTCCTGAAAACTTCACTACTTAAAGTTTAAAATTTAACCACTAGCTGTAGTGATCTTTACAAACTGCCTGTACGTTATAAATGAAACAACCATTGCATCAGTTGAACCAGGACTATGAATTTCAAAGATGTCCATCAGTAACATATAGGGAAGGATACAGGAGCAAGAACAAGAGATTATACAGGTTATTGAAGAATACATTTCCTTCAGGATATTCTTTTTCAATTTATATCAAATCTGAAAAATGTCAGTGGGATAATGTCACACAAAAGTATTTTAAAAAATTATCCTGTAACAGTCCATTGCACATCATGAAACGGAGAAAAACACTGCAGTGTAATAAACAATATTACTGAAGATAGCGTTCTAAGGACAGCATTTTAAAAGGTCCAATTAGTTAAGTAGAAAAAAAAAACCCAAACCAGAAAACCCCCACAACTCTTCGTACAAACTTCTATATGGCTTAAAAAAAAACAAGTAGAATAAAAATTTGGACATGTTCCTTTTGCGACCAAAGCAAGAGGAGTTTGTAACTGATTTCAGCTGGATTAGGACATTTGGTAACTAAGCATATATGTAGAACTTGGGCAAAGTTCAGCAGAACTGCTGTAAATTCTATTACTGCTTTAAAACACAAACACATGAAAGAATTGAAAATCACTGTGTTTGTGGGTTTTAATAACAGCTTGTTTAATGAAGAGAGCAGGTCTGAAATCAAAAGGCCATCTAAGAAGGTACACATAGACCTGTCAAAAGGACCACTGAACACTAAATTTGCTTGCTATACCTTAAAATGCATAGCACTAATTAAATAGCTCAGTGAGCAGTAGCGTTAGTCTAATATCCCCTGAATTGGTGTCCTTTACATCGTACCGTCCTCCATTAAAACAAAAGCAGCTCTTCATGTTCCGTAAGATATTTTGCCAGCCAAGAGACATTCTGCTTGGCAGCCTGTCACACAAAATAGCTGGAAAGAGTGAAATCAACATTCAAACACTGGTGTAAATTAGGTAAGGTAACCAGAAACTAATTTGAAAAGAGAGAGCTATTCTGTAGAAATAGCCCTACGTTGGCAGAGAGATTAACAAAAGGACATATCAGAAAAGGACTGTTTATGTTACAAGAAAAAAACGATTCATTTTGATTTCATTCCTTTTCTGTGTGTAATTCAGCATTATGAATTTGAAAGTTGTGATTCTAAAGCCAATGGTTTATTCTCTAGTTTCATTTTCAAAAGCTTTTGGGGTCACTCTAATTCTAGCACGGAAATTCCTGTTGAGTTCCATGGATGAGAGGACAAAGCTGAGTTCCTTAAGAAAGTGCAAAGACTTTAACAAATACTCAAGAGCATATCTCAGTGAAATAAAGATGGAAATTATCAATGAAAATTCATCAGGTTTGGTTACATTTCTGTCTGAAGGTGGAGGAGAACATTTCCAGTCATCTTCTGAACCTCTACCTTATTTCCTCACTCTGTTAGGATAAATGTTACAACACTGTAAAAATCTTGGCGTTCAGCAAGAACTGTTATAACAAGAGGGAATTTTGAGAGTAGTCAGACCAACACACAGGCTTAATTCTGTTTTAGAAACAAGACTTCTAAAGATATTGCTTCCATTATTAGGCACGTTAACACCTTTGTTTCAACTAGCACTTGACCAAGTTTTGAGATTATATCAAAAGTCAAGTCTGAGAGGACCTTCATACTCAGCAGTTTGATTCCATTTCTAATTTTACGGGAGTATCAGCCATATTCTGGTCTAAATAAAATGGTATAAATGCACAATAAACCACTAACTTTACTTGACTTGCTACAGTTTTTAATGTTTAGCTGAAATAGATCTGTGTCCTAACTTGCTTAATTTGTTCCATGCAGCTCCCACAGGCTTCATTAGGTTTCTCTGATGTCACATGAACAGACTGTAAATTCCTTTCTCAAGAGAAATACTGATCACAGACTTTCTCAGGTTTTGTGTTTAAAAAGTGTACTGTCAAAAATGGAGGTGGGCTCACTGCTACTGTGTGTGAATAACACCAAACTATTCTTACTGGTATTACGCAGGCTGTTTACCAGCTCAAAGAAAGGTATAGAGCAAAAACCTGATGTTACAAAACCACAGTAACACGTTTTAAGAACTAACATAAAATCAGTGCCAGTTATAACTAATGCTTAAGTAAAATGAGAACGTTGCAACAGCCAGCACCCTCTTCGGACATTTCTGTAGTCTGCTAAGCTACTACACATCACTATAGAAAGGTCTCAAAACTGAAATTAAGCTGGAGGTCCTAATGAATGAGGTGTTGCATAATGCTGGGATTAAACCAGTTCTTTTCTCTAGGAACCTGATGCAATATTTTTAAATACTGTGTTTAATTTCCGTTAATGTGTTTTGTTCTTATTTTTTTTTTTTAATATGCAGCATCGCAGAACTGGTTCCAGCTAAGCCCTTATGAGCTACAGAAGGCAAAAAAGAATGTTTATAGTCCGTCAAGACACTAACACTGTATGCTTCTTCAAATCCAGCAAAGAAAGTCCTTGGTATTCCAAACGAGCTGATAAGCCATTTTGTGTTATTAACAAGCACAATCTGTTAATAACAAACAGACAAGAAAATTATAATGCTGGTGATATTAAGATACCATTTATTGGCACTAACACTGGAAGGAAAAAGAGGATAGTAAGAAAATCTCATGTTCCTTCAGATGCTGGGAACCCCGAGCTGCAGAGCGTTGGCCACAGACCTCAAATCAGAGCATGGCATGCTGTCATGCGTGGAGAAGTTCACCAGAATTTTGCTCTGTAGAGGTCTTCGAGTATTTTCTTGGAAGAAAACAACTCTATTCATCATTTCTACCATCCAACAAAATGATGTTCACATTGAAGATGCTGCTTCAGTTTAAGATAAAGTCACAGCCACGCAGGTGGTTGCTGCTTAATTCCAATCAGCCAGCCAAGCCCATCCTGCAGCTGGAGGACACGTGCTGCACATCACAGGCCTGGTGACTGAAGCTGTTCACACAGCACAGCACAGGGTCTGAAAAGGTGAGCTGTTAGGGCATTACTAGCTCCTTGAAGTCCCATGGCCTTGCAGCTAGGATCCCCACAGCTGCAAAGACTAAATAACATAAATACACTTTTATACTCAGACATTCACATAATTCCTGTTGTTTCATAGCCAGCACTTTTTAAAAGAAGAGTCATGAACTAAGGGTCAAAACCTCACAGTTATCCACTTAACAGGAGTAATGGAAACTGCGCTGACGGAGACGTGCTCTTCCATGAGGCGCTGGGTTGCAACCACATTTGAGTGCCAGTGGTGGGGTTATGGCTTCAAGCTTGAAGCATCAGCTCATCAGCAAGCTGGAAGTACATAGCTCTAAACTTCAACAATGAATACCAGCACACATCATCAGAGCATTTGGACTTCAGAGGTATAGATATTAGTCTTCCCATGGGCATGGATATATTTACTAACACATTTTCTTAATGTGAACACATTATGTGCATTTATGTGCATTTACTAAGTATTTTGCAAATCCTTTATAACTCGCTCAGTTAAAAGGACAGGTTTCTCCATCGGTTCCACAGGAAAAGAGCCTCAGAAACTTCATCTTCCTCTACTGCTTCGAAATTCTGTCTTCTTTTTTTAAGCCAGATGGAGGTCTTAAAGAGCAACTTGAATTCGTGCTGCAATCACTACACACAGCAGCGATTCCATGAAAAGCTACAAACATTTGCCTGAAAACAGCAGAAGTCTTGAGTTTATCTAATGTTTTATGCAGTAGACCTTATGCTAGAGAAAAAGATGCCAAACATAAGAATCAGAAGCTTCCTGACTGGCCTTTTACTATTTTCGAAGAGGTTTTCTCCACTGTGGTAATCCAGAACAGGCTGGTGGAGGAACAGGTCTGTAAACTGAATTAGAGGCCTAAAAAAAAGAAACTAGGTAGACTTGAAGGATCCCGTTACAAGCAGACCACTACATGGAGAGTAACGTAAAGGTTGTGAGATTATAGTAAGCCAAGGGGAAAACAGGACTGGTAGACAGATAAACGTGCCTGCTGGGGAAGGCTCGATTTCCAGTCTGAAAGAGCATTGATTTATATCGAACAGCTCACAGCCAAGCCAAAAAAAATTGAAATAATAATAATAAACACCCCCCACACCCCCCGATAATTCTACTGCAGAGACTTGAATCCAGGTCTTTGCTCATGCCAACAACTTCCCCACTTGGGTCTTCATCATGCTTCCATGAGGTTTTATTGCCATGAATCCTGCTTTGCATTCTGCCTCACGCCCTGCCTGAGAATGGAGAAATGATTACTATCCAGCCTAGCCTACAACCTAATGATTCGGGCTCTTGTCTAGACCATGCGAATTGACCCAAAATGAGGGCACTTCATTCAGGGATTTCCTTAGTCTTCAGCCAGAGCATCCCCACATGGGACCCCCTTTGCTGACATTTTACAGACAGCAGAAAGCTCATCTGAGATCTTTGCAAAACAGCTCCAAGTGGTGTAAGCTCACGATTAAGTCTCATAAATTCTGAATCACGACTGCACTGCGGACATATCCTAGTCCTACTATTTCTTCTCAGGCAGCTATAAAAGTATCCTACGCTCAGCCAAATAAAATTTTTATCACAAACATCTGCAGCTTGTCTGTCTGGATTTAGGTAACTTGTTTGACACCTCACCATACTCCTAAGACAACAAATACTTGTGTTAGTCGGACCTCATAGTTCAGAGAAATTGCTTCCGTTTAAATGTGTTAGAAGAGAGCGTACCACGCATCTGGCCTATGGTGTTCTTACTTCTTTCAGGAAACAGACCACTTGTGGGTGCAGCACAGTAATTACACTTGCATTCAAAGCATGGATGGAAATGAGGGGTGACAGGACAGTCACTGAGACATTGCATTTTATGTCTGAAATGAGGGGTTAAGAAAGTCAATGTGAGCTGCAAGTCCTGGCAGAAATCATAAATAATTGTGTTTGCTTCTGAAGTATTAAAATAGTAAATCAGAACAGACAGATGCAGGGCAAATTCTAACTTGAATGAAGATCCCCTTTACATTTGCAGACTGTATTAGTTAATTGATAAACTAAACTGTACAATCAAATAAAAAAAGAAAAACCCACAAAACTTTTTAACCTGAGAAAACAAACTCCCAAGATGTAGCTCCATTTTGCCTCACAAGAGGAAGAGTTGAGCAGGTTAAAATTCTGTACATTTATATGCAATTGATAGTTTTGAAGTTGCTGTACTCCTCAGCACATCATTTACTTTTCAAGATTAATTAAAGCACCTGTCTGGTGAGCTTAAGGACAGGTTGAAACTCAAGAGGTTGGTCCTCTCCCTCGTGCCAACAGCAGCTTTCTTGCAGGTCGATGGTAACAGCCAGGTTCTGACAAGACTGAAAACCGTCTCCAAGCAAACCATGTGGCTCAGCTCCACTGCAGGGCCCCACCAAGCTGTGCCAGGGCACAAGAGAAGGCAGGAGCACGCAAACATGAATCACAGCACCACAGCTGAAGTACAGCAGCTGTGTAAGCAAGGTTGGAGATCAACGGATGAATGTTATGGGCCGATTCTGACAGAAATATACAGACATTTTGCTACATCCATTGTATCTTGGACCTCATTCTGCAACCATTACTCTCAGTCATAAGAGTAACTCTCTGAAGACAACGGTAACACCATATTCTTTTATGCTTCCCTAGATTCTTCTGCTGCCATTGAGGCTACATGCTTGCAACCAGCGTTTTAGTAGGGCAGTGAATATTGGTTTATATTTTCATCCAGTTTCCAGATGAATTACTGCCCAAAAATGTATTTTGGGGATTTGTTTGGTTTGTTTTAAAGACAATCAATACATGTTCCCCTAAAACATTTCTTCTTTTTTACTGAGACTCTGACATGCCAGAATTTGATTTCTATTTCCAAAATGCGCATGTGTTCAAACTCTCCTCAAACACTGTTTCAATTAGAACTACAACATACAAATGTAGAGAAACAAAGAGAGAACATCTGCTCTATCTGTCGCTTACTAATACTGTGAAGCCACTAAGAGAGAGCGCTTTTTTCTATGTAACTCATTGCTCTTAGTTGAACTATTTTCTTCTCCACTGATTTATGTTTTTCTTTATACATTTTTATGTTCATTCACATTCAACACATTCACAATCACACATAACATTGAGATTATACTCAATACTGAGGTTGTACATTTATTTGACTATATATTATTTGTTCTTTTTTAGAGGTATTAAACATGTGATTTGCACAATCCCCTGTACATGAGTTTATACTGCCAGTGATCTCCACATGTCATGAAGTCTCCTAGCAGAAGACCAGTCACTGGAGAATTTATCAAGTTAAAAGTCCTGTTAAACAGAAGTCACTTCCCCAGTCACTTGTTGCTAATATTGCTAATACGTTGTTAATATTTATGTTATAAGGGCATACATGCATCCAGGGCACAGATCAAGTAAGCCAAAAGCTGCAACAGACCCTGCAAATATACACAGTTAATACTAAACCAACAAGATCTCAAAAGTTAATAAATGTTAGCATTAACGTTACTTTTCAGACTTGATCCAACCTCTTCTTTGTCTAAGTGAAACTGGGTTTCTTAGTAGATACACCATGATATTCACATTCCATCCATTGTAATATTTCTTCTCTCCTCTTATGTATGGTCTCATTCAGGAAAGCATTTAAAAGTGGGCTTAATTTTAAGTATATACTTTCCTTTCAGCATACAGTTAATTGTGATTTGAAATTCAGGGCTTGCTACCTAAATCTCATTTGCCACATGGTATCTTAAATGCGCACTGACTGTTGAATTCCCAAATCTCCATGCTGCAGAGAGTCCAGCGAGGGGCGACCAAGGTGCTGCAGGACCTGGAGCATCTCTGCTACGAGGAGAGGCCGGAGGGAGCTGGGGCTGCTCAGCTGGAGCAGAGCAGCCTCAGGGGGATGGAATCCACCCACAAATCCCTGCAGGGAGGAAATGAGGAGGATTCCAGGGGTGATTCCAGAGGTGCCCCGGGACAGGACCAGAGGCCAGGGGCACACGCTGACACGTAGGAGGGTTCCTCTGGACATCAGGAGACACTTTGTCACTGTGAGGGTGACCAAGTACAACCAGGGCGGTGGCAGAGACTCCAACCCTGGAGATACCCAGAACCAATCTGGACATGGCTCTGGGCTACCAGCTCTGGGTAGCCCTGCCTGAGCAGGGGGCTGGACCAGGTGATGTACAGAGGTCTTTTCCAACCTCAGTCAGTCTGTGATTCTGTGAGTACTTAATTTCTCTTTTCCTTTGGTTTTTCCCCTCAGCTTTTCTTGCCTTCTTTTCTTTTTTTCTCCTTACCTGAAGTCCCTTAAACTCTTCCATACCTTTGGTTATTTCTTAGGCCGTATGATTACTTTCTTTTTTTTTTTTACTGTTTGATTCATCATATTGGACTTTAAGATCTTGATTACTGCCATTGCCTTTGGCAACCACACATTATCTTTGAACGATTTCTTTTAACTTTTTAATATTCTTTCTGTGCTCCATATCATTTGAATTTTCTCTTTTCCTTCCACACAGTCCTCAGCTGCTCACAACATTTTGACAGTGTAGGACTCCTGGTGAAACTGTGTCTGTTATCAAGGTGGCCTCTCCATTCCTGGAAACAGGACAGGCAGTCCTGAAAGGAGGCTGAGGGGAGACGGAGGTTATGCTTACCCTATGCTCAGTCGAGGTCTGTGTAACCAGCCTTTGAGGACACATTTACCTGTTCACTTCAATGTTTCTTTCGAGCTTCCCTTTGACATTCTTTTCACATTAGAGTGCCTTATTAAAGCACTTGGATCACTGAACATAACCCTGACATATTTTGCCAGAAATCTCTTCCTCACACTTCTAGGGACCAGATGAGATGAAACATTTCTGCAGTGCTAGCAAAATTTATCAGAAATACCTATTTCCTGAGATGCGGTATAGAAAAAAAATGCAGAGAACAGGATAAAAACAGCTTGTCCAGAGGACCTGTGCTCCTTCCAAGAAAGAGGAATCACACTTTGGCATACTACCCTTTGGAAGTAGTCCTGAAGATGCAGGAAACTGAGAATCAGCTAGTTCCGCTGATGCTCCAGCCGATAGCACATTTCTGCCTCACCTATAATTTACCCATCGCTCTGCCTTATATTCATGGAGAAGGAAAAATTCCAAATGATCAGCAATTTTTAGTGTTTGTCTAGAAACGCAATTTGCCTGAGTCATTTTGCGGGAGGTGGCAAGTTCATATAAATCTCAATTTTTCATTTTAATCTCATGCAATGATTACTCTTACAGTGAATAAATGTTAAATTGCAGTTAACATTAAATTGCATTTAACAAATGCATTTAAATTGCATTTAACAAAAAGCTAGAAAAATTCTGATGAATTGACATCAAGACCAAGATGAGACTTTAGAGGAAGGGATAGTATAGTTCTTTGCTAAATAGCCCATAAAGCAGGTAATGATTTGGAAGTAGGAAATACAATTTAATCTGAGGAAACTATGATTACTTTAATGGTGGGAAGGTTCCAGCGCTTGAGCAAGTTTCCTGCACAGTCACTCTGACACTGAAGCCGCTGCCTTACAGAAGGAAGTCATCAGGGTATTACTGGGCTGTGTCATTACGTATTCTGACTGACTGCAATTCCCCTTTTTCCTCCCCTGGGAAAAACAACATTGATCTTTCTGACTTTGCAGAACAACTAACTAAAAGATACACCACCAGATCCCGGGTCTCCACCTAAACTGTAATTCCTGGAGCTTGAGCCACAGGAACAAAATTGCTCTGGAGGGGAAAAAAAAAAAGAAAAAAGAAAAAAGAAAAAAGAAAAAAAGCTGGGAGAACTTCAAAGCAAGTGGAACTGGAAACACCCCATTGGGCAGGCAGGGGGTGTGGGGATACAGGGGTGCGGTGGTGGGGGACAGTTTACAAGATTGATCGGGTGTCCAAGAACAGCAGCAGACTTCTCCATACGTCCTTCACTAAAGACAAGTCTACCAACAAGTTACATTTAGTAGGCAACCTAAGGGCATTATGTCAGAATTCTGAATCTAAAGCAGTATTTTAATTAAGAATGGTATGAACTGAAAGGAAAGAAGATCAAATCCAAGCATGCATTCAAGATACAATTCTTTGCAAGCCCTAATATGACTTCATTTTAACCATCAGCAACAATTTCTTCTAACGCACCTAAGCATTTTCTAACTGAACAGCATATTCCCATCAACTGAATTCAAGTCAGTAAAATTATAACCCTAGTAAACTGTGTATAAGTGACAATTTGATAGTTATGTTACTACTTGGTTTTGACTTCTGAATAATACACTAATGAAATGATTCCTGAATTCTTACAAAAGCACACAGTAAGCCCCATATGATTTCTTCCCAGTACCATATAGATAATGAGCATGTACTGCAAAATGCTGTCTAAGATGATAGCACATCTATTTCCTGAATGCTTTAGGAAATGCAAGAATGAACTTGCTTGAAGGAAAAAAAAAAAAATTACATGAACCACAACCATGTATCTTCCTGTTATTAACAGACAAAATGAAGGGTAACAAATGGTTTCCCTCCTGGAGCACCTTGTATGTGAGATCTCAATCACTAACCCTAACCAAAGCTTCTATAAAAACTCATAAACTTAATATAGATTAAGCATGACAAGCTGGGAATACTGGGACACAGAAGACTGACCTTCTCAGATCACATGCCAGAAGGCTGTTACAAGTTACTATTCTATTCTAAGGACGGAAGCCAACTGTTTCCAATCCCAGGCTTTTTTAGACGTACCAGTCACTATCCCCAGTCTCCCTGCTTCACTATAGACTAAAAGAAAAAAAAAAAAAAGGGAAAAAAACCCTTACGGTTGTGGACTGCTGCACTCAGAGATCTGGAAAAACGAAAGTGAAGTCAGCTTCCCAGTGACCTATAGCATCTTGCAACATGTTTTTAGCTATGTGTTGCCGATTATTTTATGTCAACACATGGTCCCCATCTCCTGCGCTAGGATTTTGATACTGAGTCACAGAGTCACAGAATTGTTAGGGTATACGTACCCTGCTAAGCCCTGCTTCAGTTGTTATCCAGCTCGTGCTGGAACACTGAAGCGATTATGTGTTTTCGCAATACACATAAACAATACAAATACAATGTTTCACAATACACATCACAATATGAATAAAAGCCACCATTCAGACTTAAAGAAAAATAAAAGAAGTGGCGGCATTTTCTTGACCTCCATTCCTGGATTTCCCCCTTTCCCTGCCTCTTCAAATACTTCCCACTCACTAGAGAATTCAAGCAAAAATCTGTCCCACGGTTCACATTCCATCCTACTCATATTGCCAGTGTTAGAAGTGTTTCAGTTCTTCTGCAAAGCGCATCACCAGAATTAAGTACATCAAGCCAAACAGAGTTCTGATCACTAGGTATTAAGACCTATTATTTCTGGGGTACTGTAATACTTTGTCAGAGTCTTGTCTGTACAATTGCATTTACAATTGCTTTGAGTGGATACTTACTAAAGAAATGTGACTAGAAAATGGTCCTGAAGTTGTGAGCTTCTTTTTACACATTCTACAAGTTTCCTGTCTTGAGCAACACAAGAGTCATTAAAACCTAACTGATGAAAACAAGAGGCTTCCTTTACCCATTAAATATTTCCTGGTCTTTTTCTAACATGAAAGTCCATGACAACGTTCCTCAAACTCAGTGCTTTCATGGGAAGATTTTCTCATAGCCAAAATATTTATTACAAATTTAACATTTTAATGCACACCAAGATTTGGAAAAGACTTGCAACTGACTTCCAGCCATACAGAAAATCTGCTGTGATGTGCTTTCCACCTAGTTCTAGAAAGCCAGAAAACAAATGAACGAAATTGCCTCCAACAACTTGCTGATCAAAGTTCATCACTACTGAGGTTTTGCCAAAGAAGTCCAGAGGAGGCCACGAGGATGATCAGGGGCTGGACCACCTCCCGTATGAAGACAGGCTGAGAACATTGGGGCTGTTCAGCCTGGAGAAGAAAAGCTGTGTGGAGACCTCAGAGCAGCCTTCCAATATCTGAAGGGGGCTACAAGGATGCCAGAGAGGGACTCTTCATCAGGGACTGTTGCAATAGGACAAGGGGTGATGGGTTCAAACTGAAACAGGAAAAATTCAGGTTAGATATAAGGAAGAAGTTCTTCTGTGTGAGGGTGGTGAGGCATTGGCACAGGTTGCCCACAGAGGTTGTGGATGCTCCATCCCTGGCAGTGTTCAAGGCCAGGTTGGACAGAGTCTTGGATGACATGGTTTAGTGTGGGGGGTTGGAACTAGATGATCTTAAGGTCCTTTCCAACCCAAACCAGTCTATGATTCTATGAAAAGAAAATGGCAGTTTTCCCTATGGGGAAAAATCATGCATTAGAGAGAATTCACAGCTGGAAGTCAAGTACAAATTCATCCTGATTGAAAACTTGTATTCTAAATATGATTATAGTTTGGCCACCTGCAATTACCTATAAAAAAGAAAAATTTCTGATGGTGACATCACAGAAGAAAACGTCCTTTCACTCACTTTCATTTTGCTGTAGGTCAGATCTGTAGTGTTGAAACCAGAACAGTGAGGAAAATTCACAAAATTCCTCTAAAACAGAAGAAAACAATGAAGGAGCAAGTGATGAACTAAATCAGTACTTTCTAGCAAAACTATTATTTTGTCACAAAAAGACAGATAGGTAGAACATAGAGAGACAAACAGACAATAATGAAAGACAAAGCAGACACTCCAGATGCACGATGGGCAGCAGCCACAGATGATGTCAAAATAGATGCCCACAATGACAACAGCAATAGCACAAGAACTTGTCACCTATACTAATAATTTGCATAGACTTTCTTTACCCTTGCAGGAATACAACCTCACAGTTACTCAGAAGCCCCTACACTAGTAACGTCAGCAGCATTTGATTATCTCTCAAATGGTCAGGAGGAAGCTGCAAGCAACGACAACATAACTCTCCACTGCTTTCATAATCCAACTAAAGCAGCAGAGAAAGACAATGCAACATTTAGTTGTCACTAGATACAAACATAGCACACAAAAGTATAAGCACATACTTTAATCTTCTAATCAAATATTTAGCTTTCATCCATCTTTAAAAAAGGAAAGGTGAGGACACAGGTGAAAAGCAAACCAGCCCCGATTGTAAGAGGAAATCGTGTACAATGCAGCGTCCTGCAATGACAGGGTGAGGGAAAGCAGAGACATGGATTTGCCCCTTATTACACTAATCATGACTGATATCCAAGTTAAACTGCACTAACATCAGGAAGACACGTCTCAAGATATTGACCAGCTATCCTTTTGTTGTTAACATATTTTAAAAAGCCCTTTTGATGTCCTTCACAGTGCTGGCCAGCTTAAACCCTAACCGAGCTTTAGCTGCACTAATTTTCACCCTACAGTGCTGCAGAGTGTCCCTGTAGTCCTCCCATGTCACCTGTCCTCACTTCCAATGTCCGTACACTTTTCCACCTAAGTTCTAGAAGAAGATCCCTGCTCAGCCAAGCCAGCCCTCTACCCCCTTGCTTGCCTTCCCACACGAGAGTTGCCTGCTCCTGCACTCTTAACAGATGGCTTTTAAAATCGACCAGACCCCACTACCTTCGGAAGCAGATTCCCAGGGGACCTTACTAATCAGCTCCTTCAGCAGCCCCAAGTCTGCTCTTCCCACGTGCAGGGCAGAAGTTTTGTTGGCAGTTTTTCTCCTGTCACCAAGAATTTGAAACTCAACTACTTCACGGTCACTGAGACCAAGCCAACCACCAGGTGGGCCATGAGCCCCTCTCTCTTTACAAACAACACATCTAGGAGGGCACCTTTCCTAGTCGGCTCCCTTAGTACCTGCACCAAGAAGTTATCTCCAGTGTGCTCCAGGAATTACATGAGCTTGTTTGGGTCTACTGTATGATCTCCCAGCTGACACCCGGGAAGTTAAAGTCATCCGTAAGGACAAGGGTGATTTCCTCCCAATCCATGTACTTACATGCGTTGTGAGATAGATAAGTAAAGCAGGAGTGGCTATGAACTAGCTCCAGCGTTTCTGTAAGCCCCTATCCTAGCTCAATTCCAGCGTCACCTTAGATTGCTCAGGGAGTCTGCTAAGGTTTCCTAACGCTCATGTTTATACTTGGACATTACACCAAGTGCTAGCATGTTCTGACGCTGTTGGAGGAAATATATTAACTCCACTTTGATGCTTGCATGGATAAAAGTTCCCATCTTGACCTGTAAACACTGCTTTGTTACAAGCAGTTGCTAGTGTCAACGAAAGGAAATCATCCTGTGGGAAGAAACGAAACTGCTCCTTTACTGTGTTGTCCTTTCTTATTGTATTTTCCTTACACCTTTGTGTGAGATAGAGCATAAATACACAACATTCATAGGTTCTCTCATGTTTCTGGCAGTGGTTACAGTGCACATGATAGGGAGCTCTTGGCAGCTGATGGGGTTTATTTCCTTCTGCTTGCAAAGCCACTTTTCCAGTTGTACTATACAACTCCATTGACAGCTTATGGCCCAGAATTCTAGCGGGTTTGTTTGTTTAGTTG
Organism: Strigops habroptila; assembly: GCF_004027225.2. Lineage (NCBI taxonomy): Eukaryota > Metazoa > Chordata > Aves > Psittaciformes > Psittacidae > Strigops > Strigops habroptila. The sequence continues at coordinate 63,384,942 of NC_044284.2, forward strand.
TTTACTATCCTCAGTTACAGATTCACTTGATTTGGGGTTGGGTTGGTTTTGTTAAGAAACTTCCATTGTTTCCCGTTTTGTTTTTCAGTATCCCAAACTAACTCATTCACTACGTACAGATTTTTTGATTCCCTGAATTGAACGGGAAACCTTTCATTACAGAGGGATCAGAAGAAAAAGCCACCAGTTCCCAGCAGGTGAGCTAGTTTTATTATTTTCTCTACAATTACAAAATAAGCTTCAAAACAGCTGTGGAGATGGACATTCTCCCTCAGACTGGGGGACTGGTCCCAAAGAGGTGGCTCACCTCCAGCCCATGGCAAGATGCTGACCAGTGTTTCATTCCTCTTGCCACAACACTCAGTCATTTGTGAAGAGCCCACCAGCATGAATTAGGAAGGGTCTACTCAGCATGATCCACATAAATAGAAATACAATGTATGCACATACATGCTTTCCAAATGAAATTAGGTATTAATGGCTATAACAATTCTGTTATTGCTGTTTTGTCCAGGGGTTGTAGGGACCTGGAGAGCTGCAAGAAAAATGCTAGCAAGGAAATAAATATATGTATGTTCTTATTATATACCTATTTTCCTAAATACAGGGGGGGTTGGAACTAGATAATCTTAAGGTCCTTTCCAACCCTAACTATTCTATGATTCTGCATGTATATAAGCATTTTATTACCTCACAAATCCCACTCAAACCTTTAAATTACCTATGGGGGTAAATATTAAAAGAGTTCAAGAACACTGGTCACAAGCACCCAGCACTTATTATCATTTTTCTGTTTATAGCAGTTGCTAGATGTTAGCACAGCTCTTGCATTGTACTGAAACCAACAAAAAGGGGTATTCACAGATACAGCTCATTGCCTTTTGTCAGAGCAAAGCAACAGCATAGGAACTATTCATCATTCTGCTGGGCGAAAAAAATCTAAAAATAAATACTGTATTTTGCTAAACTGTTAAGTCAGCTGGTTTTTAGCAACCTGATCACGTCCAAGACATTCAAACTCCTGTAGAAAAATAGAAGTGATGAAGAAAACAATTAGTTTTACTGTAACATCCAGTACAAATAATCTTAAAGAAGTACCAGGGCTACTATTCAGCATATTCACTTATTTCAAAGTACCCTGATTATGAAGGACACTAACTCAGCTACCAGTTTTCATGGCACATCAGTTTGTACGAGTCTAGATGCTGTGCATGCAATTGGCCCAGCAGGAATCTGTTAACCTGAAAAAGATACTTTCTTCTACGCATCATCAGCTGTGCAGAAGAGATATTAAGCAGAATCCTGGCCCACTCATGCGTTAGAGCTCCTCTTTCTGGTTACACATGCTCATAAGGCAGAAGGAAGTTCCTACCCTCATAACATCAAAAAGCACACACTAGACCATATATTTCAATAGATTATCTCCTGGATTAGGAAACAGGTACAAGGATAGGACTTCCTTATGGACAAGTAACCCACCAGACATCTTGTGAGAACCTTAGTCACTGGTTCTGTTTAGGGAGAGGTCCACTTTGGGCCAAACTTCCTTGTCTAGGCAGCTGTCAGAGGTCAGTCAAAGGCAGGGCTGCAGGTTTTAGTACAATGAAGGAACTTTGATTGAGTCCAGAACTCAAGGAGGACAGTCACTTACTGCAACTCTCTTCAGCACAACCTAGGAAGGAAAGGACGATTTCACTTCTGTGGATTGAGGTTGGAAATGTGCAAACATGGCTGTGTGGCCTTTCCTTCCTTAGAAGGAAGGGTCAGAGGCATCCCATCCCAGCCTGTAAAAATTCCCCATCATTTTACAAGCATGTGGACAGCACTGAATTTCTGCACCAGCAGGAGGCTGTATGGGATTATCCCACAAGGTGGAGAGATTTCCTCCTGGTTACTTTTATTTATGGGTGCTCATAGCAGCCCAGCTGCTGTGAAGTGCCCCAGCAGAGTAATGTGAAAAAAACCCAAACACCTGATGTTTCATATGGATTGCAGCTCAGCTATTATTGAGAATGACAAGTATAAAGGTATTTATACCTATACCTAGATAGAGGTGAATTCCAGAGACTGGAATTCCAGGATCATTAAAAGCCTGGCAACAACAAATTCTGATTGAACAACATGGGCGGGGGGAGAGAGAGAGAGAAAAAGAGAGAAGAAAAAATGAAAAAATTAAGACCAAGTTGAAGTTGCAGAGGTCTGTGGTCCAAAATTACAATCAGGTACTGCGGGGATGTGTTGCCTGAGAAAACTTGGATAGCTAAGACATCCATCTAGCTCTAGGGGCTGCCATGCATTTATTTCCTGTCATCCTAGCAAAAGTAAAACGTGAGTTTACAATAAACCTCTTTTTCCCCACTAATTATTTATTAGGCTTGTCACTGCTTTCCCACTACCCTCATGGAGTTTATGCCCTCTGTATCACACCACCTGATTGAGATTCCATTAGTTCATCTAAGTCAGCACAGTCCAATAAGTACTATGAACCTATCTTGCCTACTACCTTCTTTATCCAAGAGGAAACAAGGAATGAATTTTTAAGCAACAACTGATCCTGGGCCAAATGCTGTCCACTGTGTCTGAACTTGACCAGAAGCTGCTACAAACACTGCAAAAAGGTAACAGGGATAGAGGCATCCCAAACACTGCTTTTTACTGGAGCTTCTAGATCTCAAACTTGCCAAGACTCAATCACCTCCCAGATAAGTGATCACAGAAAAAAAGTTGGAAGGAACTGTGAAAGGTTATTCTGCTTGTCTTCTTCCAGGATTCTCTTGGGTACTTCTGCGCTGCTTCCTCAAATGAAACACATTCTTCAAATTCCCGAAGGAATCAGTACAAGTTCAGCAGGAAGAGACTACATGCAAAAACCTAAATGCCCAGGCTTGCATATATGTTGTACAATGCACAACGGTCATATTTTGCTTAGCCTCCACTGTAACAAAATAAGGTGGTTAACAAATTTGGGGATGCGTTTATCTTCATTGTATTAAACAAAGCAGAGTCGTATTTCAAACACACCTTGCTCCTAACCTCACAGGAAAGCTCTTACGTTTATGTGCTTTAAGAGTTCTAAATCAGCTTAATTTATGTTATCTTGCTAGGTGTTTCTGTACTATGGCGTTAGGCTAAGAGTCATTAGCAAGACGCTGTTTCCTTGACACAACACCCAGATGGGTGATGGAAAATGATGTACTCACGCTAGCAGATCTTGTAAACCTGCCTCCGAGCCAGGTACTGGCAACAGGAAAGACAAATAGTAAACACAGTCAAGCAACTGTGAACTTTATGTGCTTCTGCACTTCAGGAGCACATGCACAGCAAACCAGTTTTTTTTCACACCCAAGTCAAAATCGATTACTGAATTTACTGAATCACCTCCAGGTTTGCTTTTGTTTAACTCCAACAGCAATTCCCCTCCTGACCAGATGATTATGGCTAATTTGTTTCATTTTCGCTTATCACGCTGTGGTGTAACCATGTTTTTACAGGTAATAGTAACAGCTAATTAGTCTGTGCAGGATGAGGTATTTATGACTTTTACATAAGGATGTAGTGTAGAGAAATACAGGACCTTGAGAAGTGTAGACACAAGACAAAGCATACAGGCATTGGATGACAAAAGATGGGGCACAGGCATAGCCCTGGAGTTCTTATGAGTACAAACAGCTCACAATGGACAGTTAAGAAGTACACTGCTGGAGTTGGAAAATACTGCTTTTCAAGGATAACAAAAGAGAACAAAGAACAAGTATTTAACCTAAGTAAAACATAATATATAGTAAGTTTAGATGTAATTTGAAGCTGCAGGCCAATGAAGAGCAAGGTATACAAGTATGTTAGCGAACATAAAAAGGTCCCAAAGTGGATCCTAGAGTAAGGAAGAAAACATCAATATCAACATCATACTCCTCCTGGCAAGGGCTTCCAGATGCTGGCAACTCAGAGTAACACCCACCCAGCACCAGACTGAAGCCATCAACCTTAGGATGTGGAGCAGTGACGGAAGGATGGAAGGATGAACCTTCCACCACTGCTCCACATCCTAAGGTTAGCGGCTTCAGGCTGGTGCTGGGTGGGTGTTACTGTAACACATGAAAGGACAAACCTTCCCTGGCTAGAAAAAAAGAAAAGGGGATAGAAACTAAGAATCATCAATGTAACAATTTTATCTCTATTTAACTGTACTATTATTGAGATTTTTTCTGTATAGAGATACTCCCTCTTCTGTAGTAACGAGATTTGAACTAATAAAGATCACTGCATTAGACTGTTAAAATCTTAATTATTCTAACAATAGAATTCTTGGTCGTATCTATAAGGTGTGTTTCCCATTTGCCCACAAACAAGATTTTCAGCTCAGCACAGATGCTAAATTCTCCTATTACAGCCCAACTGCAATATACGACACCGACTTTTCCTGATTTCTTGTCCCTTCACTCACCCCTAAAGAACCAAATAATTATAAAAACTGTCCCAGCTTCATTGGTGTACATTGAGAAACTCTGTCAAATTTGCTACACCAGAGTTGAGGTAACTCTACCCAGGCATTGTAAGCATGAAAATAGTTACGTTGATACTCTGTTTTATTATTCCAATAACATTATGAAAAACAGTATGCCAACAAGAAGCTACATAGGCAAAAACCAAACAGCACCACGAATGCATCTACCACTTTAGAGGGACATCTTTAGGAATTTCTACTAATTGCCAAAGGTCTGCAGAGGTTGGTGAAAAATTTTTTGATTTGTACTGATGCTGGTAAGAAATAACTCCATGTGTCTGTAAATACCCATCTTCCTTCCCAAGCACAGGAGTGCACTCTTCCAGTCCAAGCCTATGAGAAGTCCTAGATGGTAGATGGCAGGCAGCAGTCCAACCACAGCAAGGGAGCCAAGCAAGTCTTGGGATATGCTTCAAAGCACTGGCTTCCAAGAAAGTTCTGATTAACTAGGCCTGACACTTGCTACTATACCAGAGATATGTTTTGTGGCATAAAGACCACATTCAACATGCAAAAACGGTCAGGACCTCATTTCTTTCATCTCTCGCAATACTGTTTTTAAAGTGTAACGATACAGGTATTAAAAACCAAACAAAATTCCAACCCCCAGCAACCTAAGGCGCTCTCTAAAGCCCAAGACTTGTTGTTTTTCCATGAAAGGCTGGGAGCACAGCTAAGCTACAGCTTGAAGGAATGGGAGTGGGGAAGGGTTTGGAAGTCCTTGGCACAGAAAACCTGGAGTGCTTGGGGACTGAATGCAGCGAGCTGGCTCAGACTGAAGAGGGAAGAAACTACTAAAAAGCTGGAGCACTTTTTCCATTTGCCAGGACTACCAAACATCTCAGCTGTTTGTGCAGCTGCAGCCAGGCAACTTCAAGGTATGGTCTGTTTATCTGCCTCCTCTCTTGTCTTTGAGATTTCCACTGGGCTTCTACAGATATGTAAACAAGTGTGCGCATGAGAGAAAAAAAGGCAGAGCTACATTTCATTTTGGTTTTATTTTACATGTAAGACTGTACCTGATTTTGAAAGTGAAAGAGATGGAATACCTGATATGTAACTGTCAGCACACCAGAGCATAAACATGTCAAATAATAGGTATGAGAAAAGTGCCAAGTGTCACTTTCATACAACCATTAGTGTCTCTGCATTTGATATAAAGAGGTTTCTTTAATTTCTTTTTACCAAGTTGAGTTGTGAAAACAACTGCTTTGTGGTAAATGCACAAAATGCCAATTAATCCAAAAAGGATCAACTTTTAGTGTTTGACAGTCATATTGAGAAGACAAAATGATGTGGAGACAGACTCCAGAGTGCCAAGGAACAGCAAGAACAGGACTAAGGGAAAGCAAGTCTGGACTTCAGGATGCCCAATACGCAGGCTGTGCAATGTCCTCACACCTAAAGCACCAGAGACAGGCACACAAAGCAGCAACAGCAACAGGTCCTACTGATAGCTCAGTGCTCATTAGGCCGGAAAGGACAACAGGCCACCCAGGGATTCCATGTAGCACTTCAGAAACAGGACAAGGGACAGACACCCCTAGGTAACAGGGGTGCCTAGCTCAGGCAGGAAGTAAAGGCATCAGCTTGAGCTTAAATGGAACCCTTGGTCAGAGAACAGGGGTGGAAGCCCCAAGGGAAACTGGTCAGGGCAACAATAACTTATTTGTGCTCTTGGCACCCTGATGCAGAGAAATTTCAATGTATCCCTAAGCAGAAGGATTCGCCAACTCTGAGAAAACTACCAAGTTACGGTGAGCGTACTAATTCTAAGTCTGCAACGGTTATGCTTCATGTTTCTGTGCAACGTCTCCTTTTTCAGAGTACACAGCCCAGGGAAAGAAGAACACTAAAGGCTTCAAGAATTCCATACACGCATGTAAAGCCTTGTTTTGGTAACACAGGGAGTTCTCCTAAAAGCTGGGGGGTTGAGCTTTATCGCCACCTGCTTGACAACTCCATTACACAATCGCACTTTCCTTTGTATCCCAAAGAAAATTTGTATCACATAGAAACTGATCCAATCCATCTGACAGAGGACTCTGCGAAGGTTAGACTTCATTTCATTGTTAAATTGTATGGTAGCAGAGAGAATTTCCCCTCAACTATGCATTAACATCCTGCTTGTTAAAAAGGCATAACAGAATGTATGTAGTCACACAGAAGCCTAGCTTATTGAACTACTTCTCTTTGAGTAATGGTCAGTGACAGTCATACCACTCAGCAATAAATAATCACTGAACAGTGCATAGCTATGCATAACAGTTAATCTCCTTACTTAAAGATGTTCTGATTGCATCATCCTTGCTCATGGCTGAGCAATACCTCACTCCCAAGAATGGCTCAGCTTAAGTCAATAAGCTAAAAGAAGTACAATACTCAAAGCTCTAAAGGATGACAAATCAGAGCCTGGATGCTTTCACATACTCTAAAATCTTAATTTGACTAGAAACTCTAGTAATTAGTTCGGCTCAAGACATACAAAGAAGTACCAGACCACTAGATATGCAATTTGTATTGAATAAATCCCACTAGGTTTATTGTCTATTCACTTACTGACCTAACTGTTTCTGGTATGCAGTACTGTTCACATTTTGAGAAACACTGAATCCAACTCAGCTACTTATATTAATCAAGTAAGCACTTACTGTTGTACCAAAGCAGATGTAAATTTAACTGAGCTGTTGTTTGCATCTCATCAATCAGCTGTTGAAGACCTCTTGCAAAAACTTGGAATATGCCTAGCTTTATAAATCCAAGTCATCCCTTATAAATATACCCCACTGGTATGAAATTTGAACCTCATGAATTACCTAACATGATACACAAGGATTTACCAGCAGCAGCCAAGGAGCCTTTATCTGCTGCAGTATCACTGCCAATAGCCTCCACATCGTATGGCACTGCTATGGCTGAACAGCCCATTCTCTTTAGATGGAGGATGTTCTTCCTGCATGGTACATATGTGTAACTGGATGAAATTAAGAATGGGAAATGCAGGCTAAGTTACAAGAGATAACATGTCTTGATGGGAAGTTTCACAGTTCATCAAAAGCTCTTCCAAGGAAAACAGAAGAACCTCCCTCTCTTGAGAAAATAAAAAAATTGAATTCTTTTTAGTAATAAATAAATAAATAACGTGATCACTTCACAGCAGTGTTTAAGAACCCCAGTTATAGACTCAAGTTTTGGTTGCACCCACTACTGGCAGAAGAAACCACAGGAAAGTAGTTCTTCCTAGAGAGGATCTAAATATGCAGCTACAAAAAAAGTAAGCTAGCTAAATTTGAGTTGAAAGTAATAAAATTTGGCACCTGTATATACCCAATAATGTTTCTTAAAATAGTGATAAAAGCTTTCTTTAAAGACAACATCATCATCCTTTTGGACTTTGGTGATTTGTAATCTAACAACAGGACTGTGGTTCACTACTATAGAAAATTGCTTATGGTACAATCACTGCTAAGAGCCTGATTCTGCAATGAAGTCAAAAAGAATTTTATCATTTATTTCAACAGTCACGTGACAGCCCTTAATATTGCAGCCACATGAATGAAAACACCACTTTGGTTAAAAAATAAATATCCCACAAAACCAGCTCAAAAATCAGCTACAATGAGAAAAAGAAATAAATACTTTGCCTCCTTAGCTTCAGTGAAGCTTCAGTAGCTTCTGTTGGTTTTTCTCATTTGGAAGTCCCCTGCCAAAGAGAGAGGCCTCAATAAAGCCAACATCATTGTTCTTGACAAAACCTTCCTATTCTACCTATTTTAAGGAAAAGCTTGATGCAATTCCTGGATCCAGCCTACAGCCATCCCAACAAAGACTAAACTTCAGGAACCACCCAAAAGCTTGTTTTCGAAGATGAATTTACAATCCTTCTCACATATGCATGCAGACAGACAAGGAACAAAAAGCGAGAGGGTTTACCTCCAAATGCTATGGGCTTACCAAAACCTTCCTCAGAGCCAGATCACCTGAGCAGTCAGCCACCCTGTCCACCATGCCGGGCTGCCAGCACAGTCCAACTTGCAATGACCAGTCATCCAACAGGACACTTGGTACTCACAGAGAAATCTGAGGTAGTTACAAAACTGTTCACAGAGCTGTCCATCAGCCGTGCTCTTGACTCATTCTCTTCTGAAGAATCAAACTGATGCCACAAGTAAAAGACCAAAACTTTTGAGAATTTGCCTTTGTAATTTATAAGAAAAATTTAGCATACCTCAGAAAAACACACGTCTGCACTAATAAATAGCCAGTTACCGGCAGAAACAACAAAGCCAAGAGAATAACTATTACAGCAAGCAAGTAAGGAAAGGAAAACCTTACTGTGTTTGCTGAATTTGGAAATGCTGCACTTCCCTTCTGTAAGTCTTTAACACTATGTGATCTAATAAGGAAAACAAAGCTGAATTCAAACCTTGCTTACTAATACAAGACCAGAGCAAGTGCTTGAGATGTAGTAACACAACACATGCTGCCACAAACAAAATCCACATGTGCAAATGGGATAAAAGGAAGTAAACACACTGATGCCACGAAACAGCTGAAACAGCCGAAACAGCAGGAATCCTAGCCAGCTAGATTCCAGATACACCACCCTCCTCCCTTAAAGTTGAATAACTAAAGGATCACCCTTTCTTACCCCAGTAACATGCTTTGAAAAATGAAGTCCAAAAATAATTGTATTATGATGTTACAACACTGGGTACTTCCTGCCACGACTTTCTTACCAGAGCGTCCGTGCTTACAAACGGCAAGTGAGGAAGCATACACAGCACTGAGTGAACTTTATTCAAAACGGATTTTCCCTTCCTGCATGCTGTATTCCTGCTCTCCTTTCAGAAGGATACTTCCATGCCTCTTTTTACCATCAGTGCTGAGTTTCTGTGGTCCAAGGCCTACTCCCTCTGCAGTAACCTGCAAACCCATTTGAATTCCACAGGAGTAGGCACAGGTTCTCTCTGAGGTTAAACCATCACAGACTCACCTGTTTAGATTTCACCTTTGAAACACCTCACTTTCTCTACGGCTTGTCCCTGAAAGCGTTTTTTAACTTTTCCTTTTCGTGAGAAAGCCAAGCCGTGAATTTCCCTTTAGCTAGACCAAGGCTCAGACCACAGAGGTGATTTATAGAACAGAGTTTTCTGGGCTGTAAACACAGCACAGCGCGTGCCGGTGACACCAAAAGGCAGAGGCTGCTCTGCCGAGCCGTCCTGCCCGTGTGTCACCCGGCCGGTTACCGGCGGCCCCGGGAAGCTCAGAGGAGCTGCCTCGTTCCCTCCTTCCCTGGCTCCCCTGTTCCCGGGGGATTGCTCACTCCGCAGGTTTGTTTTGCCACGGAAATCTCGCGCACGCTGGAAGAGGAAATCGGGTTTGTACCGACACCTTCACACAGGGCAAGGGGCTCCGCAAGCCCCCGTGCCCGCTGCCGCAAACGCACCGGCTTCCACGGAGCGCCCGCCGAGGGGAAGCCCTACCCCGGTGACCTTCCCCGGACCCAGCCGGGGAGCGGGGACCCCGGTGCGCGCAACCGTGCACCCCCTGAGCACCGCGGCACGGCCCCCGCCCCGAACAACGGCCGCCGCGGCCTGGCCTGGCCCCGCCGAACCCCGCGCGACTAACGGCCGGCACGGCCCTGCTGCCATCGCGCACCTGCCGCCCGGCGGCCTCCCGTCCTGCCTCCCCTTCTGCCCTCCCTCCCGGCCGCCGGGCCCCGCAGCCCTCTCCGCCCCACAGCGCGGACAAAGCGGCCGCCACGCACCTGCTCCCGAGGCCGGGGGACTGGCGGAGGTCCTCGCCATGCCCGCTCCCATCCCTGCGCCGCCGGCTCCCCTCCGCTCCCGGCCGTCCCGGGCCGTAGGGGCTCCCGCCTGCGAGGGGTCCCTGCGCCCACCCCGCCCCAGCACCCACTGAGGGATACAAACTCCGCCGCCGGCACACGCCGCCTGGATCCGCAGCGTCAACAGGCCGGAGAGAGGCACGGGGGCCTGCTGCCCCCGCCCGCCAGCACCATCACCCGCCCCGCCTTGCCCCCGCGCCGGGCGCTCACCGTAGAGAGGCGCGGAGGCATCTCCCTTCCTCGCCATCGTCTCCCGCTGTCCCCCGCGCCGGCACGGCCAGGGGCCCGGCGCCGCCGCCCGCCGCTCAGCGCGCCCTTTGTTGCCGTGAAGGCATGAGAGGCGGCAGCAGCCGGGCAGACCCGCTCCGCTCGGCTCGGAACACCTCCCGCGCTGACCCGCCCGTCCCGGCAGCTCCGCGGCTGACGCCTGCGCCGAGCCCACGGGGGCGGTGCCCGAACGGTGCCGGGGGCTGGGGGGGGCACTGGGGCCGCGCCGGGGGCGGGCAGGGGGACGGGACGGGACCGGACGGGACAGTCCGGGACGGTCCGGGCCCGCGCGGACACAACGCGGGCAGCTGCCGCCGGCTGGCGCCGTATCGTACCTGGCGGGCTCCGCGGCGGGGACGTCTCCATCCCAGTCGCTGCCCCGTGGAACGTGACGGCCAGCAGCCGGAGCGGCCCCGGCTCCGTGCCGCCGTCAGGGGGGACGCTCTTCCCGTCCCTGGCCGCGCCCCGAGGCTCCTTGGCGGGTCGGGAGCAGGCAGCCAGTCCCGGAGCCGCTCGCCGCCCGCCCGGGCCCCGCCGCCCCGGGAGCGACCTTGGAAAGCGCTTCCCGCCGCGCCCGGCGGAGCTGTCCGGGCCGCCCGTGCTGAGCCGGGCCGAGCCGAGCCCCGCCGCGGGGAAGGGCCTGAGGGGCTGCTCGGCGGGCTAAGCACTCCAGTTCCCCCCAAGAGAGCTGGATTTCCTTCCCCCCTCCTCACCAGGAGGAACCGCAACACTTTGGTCCGGTCTTGGTGGGGGCATTCCCATGATCCAGTCAAAACACAGGTTCGGTCTTGACAAATACAGATGCTGGCCATAAACTTGAGTTGTCATCCGCCTCCCTATGGGGCAATGGCCACTTAAAGTGCAGTTAGTCTGCTGACAGTGACGGCCCAAATCATTGCTGTAGCAAAAGGACATTATATTCAGATGTCACATTGTGATTTATCTGTTAGTCCATTGTTAGGGAAACATCCAAGTTTCCCTACATCCAAACGAAGTCATCAACACAAGATGCAAAATCTTGTACTGAAAAAAAGTAACCCCTTGCAATTCTTGACAGAAGATGTAGGCCATCATTTACATGTTTACACAGGAGCAATTTGAGGGAAAGGTACTTGCAAATAAAGGTACCCGCAAATAAAGGTACTCTTTCAAAAGCTGGCTTATGACCAGCAAAAAAGCAAACAAATATTTTATTTATGACTAAATTAATATGCATAGATCATGAAAGTTGTTAATAGGGTGGTACTGAAACATGAACCAATCACACATATGTCAGAAGCAGTGGGGGGGGGGGTGCCTCCTCCAGTCAGTGCAGCACCAGGTCTTGCAGAGCCAGCTGCCTTTGCTAGGTTTAAGGAAACCAAATCAGGCACGCGTCATACCTTATCTGTCCCCTCAAAGGTCTCAGTTCAGGCCAATTGCTTTCATGCTTACTGAAGTTCACATATGCAGCTTTGTCTTCTAGTATTGGAAGTACTGGGGGAAGTTATGCCTCTTGTGCCTTCAATTGTGAGGATTTATTTGTCTTTATAACTTTTAAAATGAGTAGTTGCTTCTTCCAGCTGCCTCGGTTCATCAGAATACTACCCAGGCAGAGGTTAACGCATTCTGCGCATCCGTGGTGGTCTGCAAAGGTAAATCAGAGTTCTTTCCTAAACCTAGTCCATCTACTTTCTTAAGCAACTTCCACGGTCTAGCTACCCAAGATGCCTGTCATTGTTCCAGGAAAAAGATCCCAAGAGCAAACAGCTCCTGTGGCAAAGGGATGACATACTTCACTATCTAAAGAAATCCTTATTTCATCTCAGTGTTGATGACAATTCAGACAATCTTACCTACAGAAAGAAGAGCTTCTTGTGTCAGAGATTGAGTCAAACAGGAGAAAAGCTGTGTAGGACAGCTCTGTAAGCAGCAGGGTGGTGGGTTAACATCTTCTGGCTCATTCTGATGAGGCATGGCAACCTTACAGCAGGGCAGGATGGGATTTGCTGGTCAGAGCTGAAGTCGAATTCTCAAGGAAGCATCAGTACTATCCCACAGCCCAGTGCTGCTCTGTTCCTTTGGTGCAGAGCAGTGTATCTGCATATAGCCTACTTTCAAGAATGGACATTGGAATCTCAGCAAACTAAACAATAAAAGCCATAGGTAATGGAGTTTATATAGCCAGTCCTACAAATATATATATACACTATATATATCATATATCATAAGTAGTATATATAACACACAGCATACACTATATGTTGCCTCTATTGTGTGTGTATATATTTTTGTGTATATGTAATGTTATACAGAATATATAATACAGCATTTATATTATGTATTGTATGCAACATACATTATATTTAACATATATGGTATACAGAACATATGGCATATGTCTTATATATAACAGACCATATATGTTGGGCTATGGCTAAGCTTTTACTTAACTCAGCACTTCCAAGTTCTGGGGAGAAAAAACCCTAACGTGCACTCGAGCAAAGGGTTTTTTTTCTTTTCATTAGGATTTACAGGCCAATATAAAATTAGGATTCTTATGATTTTTTTAAAGAATAAAATCATACCTAATATTAAGAAGTTAGTGTAGAATCCTCCAGGATAAGAAGTATCTTTTGACTTGGTTCTAACCATCAGAACCAAGGAATAACTTAAAAATACACTAAAAAAAAAAAAGAAAAAGAAAAAGAAAGAACTTGATAATAAGAATTCAATAGGTTAGAATAGTGCTAAAAATACATGAGTTAGAGTATTTGTGGTAGATAGAATGCTATGTAAAGACAGCGCTTTGAGACATAGCAGATCATCTTTGCATATTCATGTTTTTCTGAAGGGCCTGAGAAATGGTGAAAGGAAGCCAGCACGTCCAGGCAGAATGAAAAGGGCAGTTGGAGGAATCTTTTGGTAAGTCAAAGCTGTGTTCAAATGAGTAAAATATAAAGAATCACACAAGTTGGCAGGTTAAATGTGAAAGCACACTAAGGCAGGCCAAAAAAGAGTTTGAGCGTTAATTTGCAAGAAGTGCGGACACTAAAAATAATCCTCTTTTTAAAAGCCAAGAGCAGGAAGAGCATATGCAGGGCAGATCTGGTATTTCCGTTAAGTGTCCTGTGCACATAAAGACTTGAAGGTGATAAACATTTTTGAAAATTTTTAACCTACTTCTAGTGAAAATCCAGAAAAGTGCAGACTGACAAACCTCCCCTCTGCATGCTGCAAACAGAGGAAGCTACAATCATGCAGACAGGTTTGGAATATATGATATATTGGGAAGTATGTTTTTTGTAAAGAGAAGTCAGGGCTCACAGAACTACTGGAGACATCCTAAGGAGTCAGCAGGCGTGAAGATGGGGGAATACAGCTGGTCTTAAGGTTATTAGGATTTCTGAAAACATTTCTGAAAACAAGGTGCCTCATCAAAAAGTCTTAAATAAATTGAGCCACCATAGAGAGAAAAGAAGTCTTTTTATGGCTAAAAAATGTTAAGGGGTGTTAGGAGTGGCTGTCACCACTTGCAGCTCCAGCCCAGGACCCCTGCCCAGCTGCTGGAGCCCAGGCCGGTGCCTGGGGACCCAGTGTACCTGTCCAGGAAGGGGGACGTGGCTGCCACCTTCCCATGTGCAGGATCAGCCAGCAGTGAAGCTGAGCACGTGCCCTAGAGACCCACACGGGACACTGACTTGGCCAGTCACAGGCACTGCCACAGATGAGGCACTGCTTTCAACGGTACCTACACGCAGGAGCCACACCACACACAAGCACTGGCAGCTCCTCTTGGGCTGGCAGAGACAGGTCACTGGTGCAGGCACACACATGAGGCTCTCTGGATGCACAAGCACATGCACATCCATGGTCCCTTTTACACCCCATTCTGCCTATTCCTCCTTTGCTCTTCCAGATGCCCTTCCCCTGCACATTCCTTCATTAGTTTTCACAGCTCCAGGGATCCCTTTCCAACATTCTGGACCCTCAGGTTTGCATCCTCATCAGTTGCAAAGTCTCAGTTTGCCTATAGTTTATTAGAGCCAGGTTGTTTCTTGTCTTTGTCAGTGTCATGTTTGCCTGTCAAGTTTGCGTCTCCACATTTTGTTTATGGCTTCCCACTTTTTCTTGCTATCCCATTTGACAAGAGCCTTGATCAGATAGTCCTACTGAAATAAATGTCTCCTCATCAATTAGTGCGACTGACCAGGTTTATATCTCATCACTGCCTCCCTAACCATTCAACAGTCAGGTCTGTGCCTCTTTATGTTCTTGTTTATGGCTTCCTTCTTTTCTTGTTCTCCCATTTTGCATTGAGAAAGTTCTTGACCAGATACCCCCAAAGGAGCAGACACTTCCACACCCCCTTACAGAAATCTTTTAAGAAAATTTCAAGACTAAACAATACTGTGTTATGGTGGTGGGGTCCCCCAGGGAATCTCAGACTTATGTGCCAGGACCGTTGTTGTTCCAGGCACTCATCAATGATCTGATAAACAAGAGGAACACTGGAGTGGGAAATTTTGCTGCCGATGGTTATGGGACTGAAATAATTTCAGATAAGGTCAGGGTAGATAAATGTAAAATGACACAGACAAGGGGTGCAGAGAAACAGTCATACACAAATATGAGCTTTGAGTTGACCATTACAACCCAGGAATTGTATTTTGTTATCATGGATAATATATGAAAATTTTCATATCAGTATTCAGAGGTAGTAAAAAAAAAGTAACAAAAAGGGAAAACAGAACTAATACTCTCATCTTTATGCAAGAACATGAGCCACTTTATAATTCTGACTCTTTTGCCGCAAAACAATGACATTGTAGAAAGTACCCAAAGAGGATTATTCAGCTTGGAAAACAAATAGCTATGGGGACATCAAAACATTTTTCTCTTAAATCACTGACACAAAGAGGATGGTTAGGGACCAACGGTCCAGTGCCTCTTCCAATTCAAGCAGTAGGGACACAAATTAAGGTAGTAGATGGCAGATAGATAGAAAACAAGCAAACCAAAGTGGTTCTTCATAATGTAAGAAACTAAGCTGTGGTTCCCAGCACGTTCAAAAAGCAGCTGGTCAAGTTAACGGAAGAGACATCCACAAAGCATTATGAAGTACCAGAGCATCACCTCCAGCTCAGGAAAACTGGAAAATTTTTAGAGGGTATTAAAATTTTTTCCTAAACTGGAAAATTTTTAGAGGGTATTAAAAAAATGGGGGGGTGGGGGGGGGGGAGGGAAATGAAAGAAAGAAAGGAAAAAGAAATCACTTCATTATTGGTAAATGCTATGATCTTGACCCCTTCCTTAAGCATTCTTCATTGCAACTGCAGTTCTGGTGTCTCCAACACAAGAGGGACATGGAGCTGTTGGAGAAAGTTCAGAGGAGGGCCACAAGGATGATAAGGGGCTGGACCACCTCCCGTATGAAGACAGGCTGAGAACATTGGGGCTGTTCAGCCTGGAGAAGAAAAGCTGTGTGGAGACCTCAGAGCAGCCTTCCAATATCTGAAGAGGGCCTATAAGGTTGCCAGAGAGGGACTCTTCATCAGGGACTCTAGTGATAGGACAAGGGGTAATGGGTTCAAACTTAAACAGGGGAAGTTCAGGGTAGATATAAGGAAGAAGTTCTTTACTGTGAGGGTGGTGAGGCCCTGGCACAGGTTGCCCAGAGAAGCTGTGGCTGCCCCATCCCTGGCAGTGTTCAAGGCCAGGTTGGACACAGGGGCTTGGAGCAACCTGCTCTAGTGGAAGGTGTCCCTGCCCGTGGCAGGGGGTTGGAACTGGATGAGCTTTAAGGTCCCTTCAAGCCCTATCTATTTTATGATTCTATGATTCTATGGACCTTTGATCTGACCTAGTGCAAGACTTGCTACTTTCGTGGCAAAATGAGTTTTAGCAATCAGTGTCATAAAGGGCCTTGTCATTTGTCGCTTAAATGTTAGATGAAAATCTCAACCTTCAACTTCTTATGCCCATATTCTTAATCCCATTATTCTCCTTCCAGGATCTCCAAGTTTTCTCTCTTTCTTTACTTTTTTCATTGCATATGCCTCAAAGGGCTATAACCTCAGCCATTTATAGCTAGCTCTACCTTATGCAATTCAACAGCAACAGTTGTAATCAGTCAAGCTCACGAAAAAGTCTTTAAACTAAAGTTGTCAAGGGAGGGCAACCTCAATCCATCCCACTCCTACCAGTTTGATGCCAGGGCCAACCATAGATGCCCAGAGCCCGGAGAGGTGGACCATGAAATGGTGGAGTTTGAGATCCTCAGGGTGGCAAGGAGGGTGTGCAGCAAGCTCACTACCCTGGGCTTCAGGAGAGTGGACTCTGGCCTCTTGAGGGATCTGCTTGGTGGAGTGCCACGGGATAAAGCCCTAGAGGGAAGAGGAGGCCAAGAAAGTTGGTTAATATTCAAGGATCACCTCCTCCAGGCTCAGGAGCAATGCATCCCGACAAAGAGGAAGTCAGGCAAGAATGCCAGGATGCCTGCATGGATGAACAAGAAGCTGCTGGACAAACTCCAGCTCGAAAAGGAGGCCTACAGAGTGTGGAAAAAAGGACAGGCAGCCTGGGAGGAATACAGAGAAACTGTCTGAGCAGCCAGGGATCAGCTTAGGAAAGCTAAAGCCCTCATAGAATTAAATCTGACCAGGGACATTAAGGGCAACAAGAAAAGCTTCTATAGGTACATCAGTGATAAAAGGAAGAGACGGGAAGATGTGGGCCCCCTCCAGAAGGAAACTGGAAACCTGGTTACACAGGACATGTTGAAGGCTGAGACACTCAACAACTTTTTTGATTTGATCTTCAATGGCACTGCCCAAGTGAAGATCCCACAGACTAGAAACAGGGAAACATGGCCCCCTTTTTTAAAAAGAGGAAAAAGGAAGCTCCAGGGAGCTACAGACCTTCCACTATCTAAAGGGGCTGACAAGAAAGCTATAGAGGGACTTTTGACAAAGGCCTGTAGGGACAGGGCAAGGGGGAATGGCTTTAACCTGCCAGAGGGGAGATTGAGATGAGCTCTGAGGCAGAAGCTCTTCCCTGTGAGGGTGCTGAGGCGCTGGCACAGACTTTTCCCAGAGAAGCTGTGGCTGCCCCATCCCTGGCAGTGTTCAAGGCCAGGTTGGACACAGGGGCTTGGAGCAACCTGCTCTAGTGGAAGGTGTCCCTGCCCGTGGCAGGGGGTTGGAACTGGAAGAGTTTTAAGGTCTCTTCCAACCCAAACCAGGCTGGGATTCTGTGATTATTGAATTCTGTCTTCGGTATGTGGGCACAAGTTCTGTCAGCTGTTATGGAAATTAAACGCTTGTGATTTAAGGCAGAATTTACTTTGTGTTTTGTCATTTGCTGCACTTGCTAAAAATCATTATACAGGTTTTACTATAAAACTAATTTCTATATTGTATCTTGCATCGATACCCATTTAGAAGGTTACGTTCTTGTATGCCATTAAATGTTAGCATTGGTATGGCCTTGGATAGCCACAACTGACATTTTGTGATATAAACGTTTATTAAAATCCGGCCTATAAAGGTCTTTCTGCGGCGCCCCCTCCTGTCACTGTGCCGTTAAAGCTCTGCTTACGTGGAACTTGACGTTACATCAGAGGGGGTTTGCCAGCATCACACACATTGTTTTGGCAAAACACCTTTTTAATGACTTTATTGCTCTGGTCTCTAACATACAAGCGTAAATACGTTTAGGAGCTGTGTTCATTGCAACTGGCATTTATAATACATGATTCAACAAGGAGAAGTGTACCAAACCGCATAGCCTCAAGAGATTTTTAGCTGCTGCAGCATATTTCAATGTGATAACTGAAATTGATTTAGTGCTAAAATGTCCTAGATGCTTCTTTTACACATGGACAAGCCTTACCTCACTTTATTTTTCTAATGATGAACTCGTTTCTATTTCACACAAGTGAAAGCCATTGTTGTATGGGTAAAGTAGTCCTGAAAAATTCTAAAGGAAATGTCATTATACTTTGAAAAAGATCAGGACAGCTGATCTTTAAGGCATGGTTCAAAAACCACGTTCTGAGCGTTCCACTGCCCTTTTGTGTCTTCAGAGGCCAAAGTCATTACAAGATGCAACTGAATGGTTTTTATTTGTTCTCAAGCTCTGTATACCTGTCCCTTCTTTTTCTTTATAGTTCATGTTAGATAGCCACAGAAATGTAACTCAGTGTGGTTTTATCACACTAAGGAGAAAATACTTGATGTGTTTACATATAATAGTCAAATTAAAAGCCTCCAAGACTTTGAGCAGATATGGCTTTGTAATTAAAAAAATTGAAAATTTGAAATGAAATAATGCTCGTGATATGCAGGAATCAAACAATCTAAAAACATACTTGAAGATGTTTTAATTCAAGCATCATATTAGCTTCCTTTTTTAGGTAACTCAAAGCTTCCCATATAGGCATGTTCCTTCCCCCCCCCCCCCCCCCATTTATTGCTTTAAAGACCTTGAAAAAGCGGGGGGGGGGGGGGGGGGAAGAAAACAAACAAAACAAACAACCCCAAACCAACCCAACAGGACAAACTACAAAAACGACATGAGCTTGTTACAGAAGTTTAGGAAAAAAGTGTTTGGTGTAAGATGTTTAGAATTACTATTGTAGGAAGGATCGGAGAAAAACAAAAAGTATTTCAGCATTTTATCAAGAAGAAGTTGCCATGCTTGTCACATTGGACCACACTGAAAAGGATTCTACTTCGTAGACCACGAATTCAGGACCTACACTCTAAACTTTACAATGCACGTTTACTGCAGTAGCTTCAGTAACTTGCATTACATAAACTACTGTAGAAAATTCAAGTTGCTCTCCATTTCCAACATGAAAGTTCATTAGCAAATGCAAAAATAGTTTGTTGTTAGCAATTACAAAAATAAACTGTAAAACATTTATAACTGCTACTAAAAAAAGTAACACTTTAGCCTCAAATACAGATACTAACTTTAAGGAATGAGCTGTATTCTTTAATGTAATATTCTTACAGTGTTTATTTGCTAATTTATACATTTCAGCAATAAACATCATGCATTCTGGTGGTTAGTATAAAAGAATATTATAGGCTAATGCAATAAACGGTGCATTATGCAATTTTTACTGTAGTAAAACTGATCAGAGGAGTAAGAAAGAAATGTGACACAGTACTAAAGTTTTGAGAAGATAAAAATACAGATGCTGTATTTCTTGCTTCTGTGAGAAAGGCTAAAAATGCTGGATACACCTAACAGGAACTTCCATCTATTGTCACTCCTTATGTAAATAACTCTGAACCTCAAAGATGAAGTGGTTCAGGCTTCGACAGAGAACCTTGCCATCTTTCATACCCCTCTCTTCCCAAAAACTGAGCAGACACGGACCACTGGGTGGAGGTCACCTGTGCTTTTAATTTTCACTCCAGACCAGCTTGCTAAAAACTCTGCTGGCAAGACATTGTCAAAATTTTCTCATTCACCTACCCAAGAAGGAGATGTGAAGAGAGGTAGTGCAAAAATGACTGAAGGGAGTGAAGAAATGTGAGCAAGGGAATGGCTTCATAACTACAAGCTGCATTAACTAGTGACCTTAATCAAGACTTGGTTCATGTACCTTATCTCAGTTGCTCCTGTCAGTTAGCAGAAATGCCTTTGAATCCCGGTCTTGGCTCCACGCACTCTTTCCCTTCTTTCCTTAATCTCTACAACACTGCAGGAGATGACAGACAGTTAGGAGCTTTTTAATACAGAAGCTTCCATCCAGAAAGTACATAGACACCTGTCTTCAGAGGCAAGTAGCAAACTTCACATGCAAAGGTGTTTCTAGTGTAAGGCAAGCCTGGAGAACAGCAAATGTTAGGGTGTATTCCCAGCTCAGTCTCCTCAGCTGGAGGGTTTCAGACAGCTACCTTCCCAGGCTCTGTCTACACAAACAGTTCAGTTCAGGCAAGGAGTGTAGTTCTGAGGGAAATCTCCCAATTGTCCCCACTCACTGAACATTACTTGATTCACAAGAGAGATTTCAAAGCATATTAACTGAATTTTGGATAAAACTATCTGGAAGACGTGATCTAGGAGAGCACCTAATGTGCCCCAACCACTCCCTAGGGGGTATTCCATCTATCTCAAAGCAAAAATCCTACAAAACATTTATCAGGTCTTGAATACAACCATTTCACACTATAAATCCAACAGGATTGGTCTGCATTACTTCCTAATGTCAGTATTCCCTCAGTGTTCTCATTTATTCAGTCTCTCAGCTTTACGGATGTCCTCAGCCCCATTCCAAGCTGTCTCTTCACCAGAGTGCAAAAAAAAAGCTTATTTACTTACTGAAGATCCTAATCTCAAAGGCACCTAGAAATAAGGTCTCAATTCTGAGCACCACAGTATTTAAACCCCTTCCTGCAGCTAGTAAATATGCTCAGTGTCTAACATCCTTACAGGTATTCAAGCACCTGACTCAGTCATATTACCTGTGACACCAGCTTTTCATACAGATTCTGAACCCACCTACCCACCTTTAGAATTTTGTGTGTGTGTAATCCTCGTTGGAAAACACATAGTAAAATCCATGCTGCATACCTAAAATTAAACTTTTACAACATTAAAATGAGATTAGTATTTTTCCCTGTACGTCATCACAACAAGGGCTGTTGTGATGATACATCAGCTGAGCAGTACAGATACTATGTATACACAAACCAAACAATTTATTAACAGAAAATGGACTGCTCAGTAATTAGACTCCCACACCATAGTCAGAAACATGACCTGTGGAACAGAACCCTATATAAAATAGAACACAAAATGCAGACTTGAGTGCTGATATTCAAAAGCCCTGCAGCTAGACAATCCAGTGGTATGATGTACTTGAAACCAGATTTACAACAGGAAGAAAATACAAAATCCTTCATTAAATACTTGGGTAACAAAGTTATAAATTATGCTTCTGTCTTTTACTCAACTACCCTTACAGTACAGGGCGGGGCAGGGAGGGGGGAATCTGCTGGTATTGGAGTTAAAAATCATCAGCCTGTGACTGAGTCAGGTGAACACCTGGAGTCATGCCAGGATAAAGCCTATACAACATTATCTGTCAGCTTCTTTCCAATCAGCTGATATATATGATAAGAAATAACTCTTACACTCTTAGCATCCTACTTAAGCGATTCTTTGGTGCTAAATATATAAAAAAAAAAAGTAATTCACAGACAAATCAAAGTGGCTATTTGTCTTTAAAGAGTTGCTTTAATAAACCTCTAAATAACACTGCTTTATGACACTAAAGAATCTTATTCAAAAGAGTGTATTTTGTGCACTACACATAATTTACAAAATCAGTGCTTTTGCTTCAGCATGTGGCCAGAGTTGAGAGCATTTATAAGTGTATTTTACACAACTATCAATACAGTACACATCGCTATGAGACCTCAAATTAATAATGGTATTAAAATCATAGAATCAACCAGCTTGGAAAAGACCTTTAAGCTCATCCTGTCCAACCATTAACCCAGCACTGCCAAGGCCACCATTAACCCATGGCACTGAGGGCCTCGGCTACACGGTGTGTGAACACTTGCAGGGACAGTGACTCCAGCACTGCCCTGGGCAGCCTGTTCCAATGCCTGAGCACCCTTTGGGGAAGGAATTGTTCCTCATCTCCACCTAAACCTCCCCTGGTGCAGCTTGAGGCCGTTTCCTCTTGTCCCATCCCTTGTTCCTTGGGAGCAGAGACCAGCCCCCTCCTGGCTCCATCCTCCTGTCAGGCAGTTGCAGAGAGCGATAAGGTCCCCCCTGAGCCTTCCCTTCTCCAGACTAAACCCCCCCCAGGTCCCTCAGCCGTTCCTCATCATACTTGTGCTCCAGGCCCTGCACCAGCTCCGTCGCCCTTCTCCGGCCTCGCTCCAGCAGCTCAATGTCTCTCTTGTGAAAACACAACAGAAGGGGTCACGGCAGCTTTTCTTCTAAGGAGGGAAGTTGGGGGGGGGCTGGAGACAGCCCAGAGGACTCGCTACACAAAAGGCGCACTGGCCAAGCTCTAGTCAAACCTCCTCTCCCGCTATGCCCGGGCGCTGCGCGGATATCTGCGGGGCAGCGGCGGTACCTCGGCGGCAGCAACAGCCCGGGCCTTCCCTTGGCTTGGGAGCAAGCAGCAAACGCAGTGAATGAAGTTCTCCGCAGGTGGACGGGAGACAACAGCCATGCGCCGAGCCGGGCAGCCTCTGCTGCTCAGCCCAAGCCGCAGAGCGCGCCGTACAGCTCCCCCCCCCGCTCTCGTCCCCCGCGAAACCGGGACAGCGCCTGGCCCAGGCTCTCCACAGTGGCGCGGGACGGCGCTGGCGGGGGTTAAACCCCTCCGGGCCCCAGCTCGGCGTAGCGGGTGGCCTGCGCGGCACCGCCCCGCTGCCCCAGCGCCCCGCCCCGCCCCTCCGGCCCCGGCCGGAGTCTCCGCGGCCGCCGGCACCCACGCTAAGATGTCTGCGCTGCGGGCCACCCGGGTGAGTGGCAGGGCTTGGGCCCGGGCCTGGGCCTGGGCCCGGGGCGTGGGGCGGGGCGCTGCGGTGGCGGGGAAGGGCCGCGGGCCGAGGGAGCGCCGCGGAGCAAAGGCCGGAAGCTCTGGCGGCCCCGGGGCCGTGGAGGGCGGGCGACCGGCGCGGGCCAGGCCCGGCTCCCACCGCCGCGACCGCCCCGTTCTGTCCGTGAGAGCCGGGAGCCGAGGGGCTGCCCCGGAGGGCAGGGCCGCGCGGGGCCGAGGGCCGCTCGCTGCTCCTGGTTACCCGCGAGTTCTTGGGCGAATCCCCGTGGTCCGCCCGGTGCCGCCCGCCGCGGAGCTGTTGCACAACCGCGGGCCGCTTTGTGTGTCAAAGGTCGTGCGGTGGGACTGCGGGAAAGCCTCGGGTACTTTTGTGTGGCCCCCGCTTCCCGGTGGAGACCGCTTCAGCACATCCGGGCTTATAGCTCGGGGTGTTTATACAGCGCAGTTGACCGAGCCGCACCGCCTATGATACTTCTTAAAAGTGTGTGTGAAGTACAGTAGCTGTTTTTCTGAACTACTAACGTTCTGCTATACTGAGCCACCAGTAATGTTCTAGCGTCAAACTAGAAAGTAACAACTATTCAAAGTTCGGGCTGTACCTTGTCTGCAGCATTTCCGGGCCTTCCTCTGGCGTCCCCACTTCCAGAGGCACTCACTCACTGACCTAGCGGAAGGGCACGTCGCCAGAGCTGCCTGGCAGCAGCCCTGGTGTGCCCCAGGGTGCTGCTCTGACAGCGTCAGTGGAGGAAGAAGTCTCATCTGCAGCCAGGCAGTGTTTCACAGATCATAACCCGTGCATTAGGCAGGGGAAACAGGCAGTTATTGATGCCCGCCATAGGGCGTGGGTATTTCCAGTTCAGCCTCCTGACACGGTACCCAAGCAACAAACCGCTCTTGACAACTCTCTTCATTTTTGTCCTGAGGCAGAATCAAGGTTAGCGACCTTAGCTTGTTGTTGTCCATCTTTTTCTGTGATGTGCAGCTTTTCAAACAGGTTCTGTAGTTGTTTTGGCATTAAGGCAATAGTCACTTCCATGTGTATCCATGTCATGCCGTTTTCCTGGCAGCAGGTTATTCCAGTGTTGGTCTTGCCACCCTGATAGTATTTCCAATTGTGACAAAGCTTATGGAATAGTGCATGGAAATGCAGCAGGAGTCGCACTGGAGCAGTAGCTTGTCACTGGAGCTCACTGTTCCTCTGAGTCAGGCAATAGGAAAGTCAACAGAGTAGGCAGATGGGTATCCAAATTCTTACATGTAGCAAACTGTGATCCATTGTCACTTGATCACGTATGCAACTTCCAGGTATGAATCCCACCTGACCAATTCCTATTTCTGTTTGTGGGGGGAGTGTTCAGTTTTTCCAAAGCAGCCTTCAGTGTTGACTTGCATACAACTCTGGTACCCAACCCACAATAGACGTAAGTTCTCCGGTATAAATTTGACAGCTTCTTTCATGTAGTGTGTCACTTTTATCATTACTTCGATTACATTTTTCGAGTGTAGGCAGAACTTTTTTGATGGAAGAGCTACGTATGAGTCTGTCAAGGGCTGCTCCTGAACAGAAGGGGAAGGGAACGAAAAGAAAGGAAGGAAAATAAACCCTATTAGAATAATTTGGCTTTTTTTCAACCTCATCATGTCTTTTTCCAGATGAATTAAGGTATAAAACATTCTGAAGGGTTGAGGTTTTTCAAGATAAATGTTTGTTGATCTTGCTTGGTTTGTTTTTCCATGCAGGAGTGGCAGCAGTAACGCAGAAGTTAAAAAGATACCATTTTGCAATGTCTGTGGCTTGTGAAAACTTGAACTGAGTAATGTATTGCCTAGTGGAAAACGCAGTGCTGAACTATTACCAGACTGACTTGACAGCCAGTATCCAGCCATGTCCTCCCCGGCTCCTGCGCCTGGCAGCAGTCTTTCTGCGTTTTTTCCCCTTTCAGATTTATACACGTTTTCAGTATTCTCTGGAAATACTTTCTGCGCTGTGTTGACACTCTACTGTTGCCTGTGTTCTTCAGGTTCTTGTGGTGTGACTTTGTAACCATCTCTGCATTGCATGAGCATGGTTATCTACCACAACTCTATTTTGAAGCTACTTGTTGCCTCCCAAGCTGCATAACTTTCAGTAATGTCCTTGTCTTCTACAGCTTCCAGTAAAATTTCTATGCTATTTTTGCACTATTATGATTCTTTTTTTTTTTTTAGTGTTACATAATAAGTGACTGGTCTGATAATGCTTCCTCTCCCCCCCACATTTTCAGATAGGAAAATCAAGAACAAGCCTTTTCTTAGTGTTTAGGCTGGTTTGATTTTGCACAGTATTGATTTGAGTCCTTCTAGAAATTTATCCAATTAAATATTTTTCACTTTTTATCCAAACATTTCAGAGATTGAGAACTACTGAAGGACTAAAGAGGGTAAAACAACCTATTAAAATCAAATTGAGACATACTTTTCCACAGAATTAAGGCATTCTGAAAGTAGGTGTAGGAGGAATATTTGTGGGCACTAAATTAAAAAAACAAACAAACCAACCGACAAAACCCAACAACAACAACAAAAAACCCCAAACCAAACCCAAAAAGAAAAAAAACCAAACCCAAAGCAAACACTTACACTGAAAAAACAATAAATCCGTGATAAGTATTAGGAAAAAAAAACCAACTTCAGATAGTCTGCTCAGTTCTGCCCTATTTGGGGTGAAATAATCACTAAGTGTCTGTGGCAGCAGCTTAGTAACAGAAAGCAGACATGAGTCTGGGATGTTATCAAGGTATTCTGATAGATCTTGGTTAATAGGTTGTTTTTGAAGTCTTGCTAAATCTGCATGTGGATGGTAAACACTGGATAGATCTAATATTCACTACTGGGCAAGAAAATCAGGTTTGATGAGTGCGTATAAATGAAAGATAGATGTTGCTATGTCTCCATGAACATAAATTTTAATTGCACTTAATTATTTTTAAATAATTAGTTGTGCAACACTCGGAAGTGGATACAGCAGTTCACTCACCTCAGTGCTGTTAAAGCCTGGGATTCCTGGAATAGCTGTAAGTTCATGTGCGCGCTGCTTGCCACAAGAACAAAACTTGAGGTAGCCAAGAATTTTTTTATCACTGCAGTAATTGTATTCTACTTGATGTGATGTTGTTTCTATGGAGGGATTCTACATTTAAAGTTGTGCCGCAGTCAGGCTGGTAGCTTTAGGAGATTTTTGTAAAAATCTGACAACTCATGTTCTTTTTCTCTTTAACAGATACTTCAGACCATTGCAGGGCATGGATGGAGGTCACATTCTAGCAAACCTGCTCAAAGCGTGCATATAGGCAAACCTGGAGCTGGCTTTAGCTTCGGTAGGTATTGCAGGTTTTGAAAGAAAAACAGCAATTAAGGGCAAATTGCAGAGGTAAAAGAAAAAATAATATATTGCAGTTTAGCGTGGATTTAAAGTGGATTTAAAGGTGTTTATTCAAAATAGATTTCTATTCTTTTTTAAAAAAAAAAAAGTAGTTTGAAAACCAAAATTACTTCTTCTCAGCTCAGGCAAGTCAGGTATGTGCATAACGTTTGTAAGATTTTCTTCTTCAGACTCATGTCTGTCTTAAGCATTTTTACTGCCAAAGTGTCTTAGCTTTGAATAATTATCTAGCATTGCCAATTGCACTGTTAAAGTAACTAAACATTATCATAGTTGAACATAGTTGCAAAGAAATATTATAAGGAAATTCCTCCTCGTCTTGGCATACTATAGACCTAAAGCAAATTTAGTAGGTCAGCAGCTAGATGTTTGAAACTGAATAGCCAGGATCTTTGGACAGCATCTGCCTCCTCTTCCTCCATTTAATGAGTACAGCATTCTTCTTCTTTCTTTTGGTAATGCATTTTATATTACACAGTCTTCTCTACTCCATTTTCACTACTTTGTGGATAATTTCATGAGGATTGGGTGAGTGTATTGTACGTGTTGATGAGAGAACAGTGGAGGTTTTCTCCCAGGAGGAAGGGGAAGCCAAGCTTTTTTGCTTCCTTGGGAGGCCCAGGAAGTGGTGGTTTGGATTGTCCTGGAAGGACACTCTTGTTTTCTCTTTCCTCATAGCCTGGCAACTGGCAGAATTAAAAATAGTAGAGTATTTGTGACCTTTGTTTGTTTTTAAATAGAACTTACTGATGAACAGAAAGAGTTCCAAGCTACTGCTCGTAAATTTGCTCTGGAGGAAATTATTCCAGTTGCTGCACAATATGACAGAACTGGAGAGGTAAGTCTACCTTAGTGTAAGGGGAAAAATAATTAACCTGCATAAAAATTAAGATGTTGACTGTGATGAATCAGAAGGTGATTTTTACGTCTATTTCAGTATCCTCTTCCACTTATAAAACGGGCTTGGGAACTTGGTCTTATAAATTCACACATACCAGAAAGCTGTGGTAAGTAAACATTCTTTTTAACTTGTAAAATGAAACAAAGAAAAGGCATTAGATGAGATTTATATGTATAATTATGGATTCTATATAAAATAAACAGTTACTTACTTGGATGATCTAAATTTAATCAGTAGGCAGGTTGACACATACAAGCGTTGCTAGGTGTGGATGTAATCAGGAGATAAATTAGGCAGATTATGATTTAGCAATTTACGACCAGATTTTCCTAGCGTGATTACAAGTGCCTAATGTTCCCCTGGTGCACTGTGTCAGCTGATTAGGCAGAGAAATTAGAAGGCTGTATTTTGTTCTAGTCTCTGACACAGGCTGGAGCAATTAGAGAGTTTATTCCAGTTTAGATTAGGTGCAGTACAACAGTGCTTTGGCAGTATTTAGGAATATGAGTAACCATGGAGGTTAAGGAACAAAGAGACAAAAGGAGCAATTGTAAGATCTGGATTTATTCAGCCACAAATTATAGAGAAACTAAAGGCTGAAATAGCTGAACTACTGCAGTATAATCACCTGATTATTAAATGAAGAATTACAAGGGGCAAGTTGGAGACCATTGCTTTAAAAGGTCTCCAAGGGAGATCTGGGAAAATACATACTAGTAAGCCTCATAGACCATGGAAATTCAGAGCAAGTAAGGTGAAGTACAGAAATAGTAGACGCAGATAAACATGGTATGCTAGAGAAGAGGTTTTGTGAAAGGAAATCAAGCCTCATAAAATCACTGAAGTTCTTCGAAGTAGCTAGTAAGTGTGTGAACAAGGGGATGCCTTGCCTGGTTGGTAGAGAATGCTTGAACTTCCAAAATGAGTTTTAAAAATCATCAGGTTTCATAGTGGAAAAATTAGCAGCACAGCCTTGCTGAGTCTTGTGCTACTTGGAATGTCTATAAATAAACTGTAAAAGGGGGTCAATACTGAGGTGATAGAGTTTATTGATCATACTAACTTATTCAGTGTGGAAAAGATGAGAGCTGCAGGAGAAGGTCATGAAACTGAGCAACTGTTAAAATTGCAAATGCAATTCAAAAAAAGGAGTGATGCACATGTGAAGGGAAAGAAGCAATCTGAACTTCACAGAGAAACACTATCTTCTGAACTAGTTACTGCCTTTCAAAAAAGACATTTAGGGGTTTATAATATATGATTATGTGAATGTCAGCATAATGCTCAGAAGTGGTCAAAACTGTAAAATTTAAGGTCAGAAGGGACCTTTAAGGAAATGAGGGAAAAAGCAGCTGGCATAATTATGCTGCTGCCTGAATTTAAATTGCACTTGCCTCTTTAATTCATTGTGTAGTCAGATCCTTCTATCTTAGAAGAGTATTGTGGAAATGGAAAAGGTTCCTAAAAGGATGACAAAGATTATAAAAGATGCATGTTCGGTGTGAGATGTAGCTTCTGTATGAGAAATTACTAAAATGTCAGTGTCATGGAGAGTGTGAAAAGGGATTGAGAGTTCTCTGTCCCTTTCAGTATAACTAGAAGGCATCAAATTAAGTCAGCAGATGGCAGGTTTAAAATAAATGAAAGGAGATGGTTCTACATGCAGTGTGTACTTAATTTGTGAAACTCATTGCCCCAGATGATATTGATGCTAAAATTTTATATAGATTCAAAAAGAGACTGGGCAAATTCACGCAAGAAATATCTGTCAAGGGTTAAGTATAACAAAAATACCAAAAAGAGGCATCTCTTTGGCTGAAGAAGTCAGCTGAAGGCTCAGGAAAATTTTTTTAAGGAAGTAAAGTTGCATTGTTACTGTATTTGTATTTACTTCCCAAAGCGGTGGCTCCTGTCAGAAACAGATTACTGAGCTGGTTGTCTGACTAGTATGGACACTTTTCTTTTTCCTTTCCCCTAAGTGCTGTGCTTTCCTGAGTGGTAGCTCAGGAGCCCTTTCTCTGCTTCCTGAGAACTCTTAATTCTCAAATGTAAAGTAGTAAAAAAATTTGAGTGATGTATTCTTGCCACTTTGTGCACCTTGTCCCACGTGAATCACATGATAACCCTGCAACTGTGATACCTAATTTTCAAATCACATGTTACTCTTCTGACAAAACTTTATTTAAAAAGCTTGTGTGAGAATGTCTTGCCAAGTGTGGTACACAAGCAGAGGTATGTGGGGGAATGCATTGTTAATTAATTTGTGTAAATTACTAATATGTTACAATTTAAACCCATTTTAGTAAATGAAGTATTTCAACTGTAGGTGGTCTTGGCCTTGGCAGTTTTGAAGCATGCCTTATTACAGAAGAGTTAGCTTATGGATGTACAGGGGTTCAGACTGCCATTGAAGCAAATTCCCTAGGGGTAAGTTCTGCCTTTTCTTACATTATTTAAACTAGAATCTGTGTGTTTTAAAAAGATGGATTAATGGTCTAAATATTTTCTTTCAGCAAATGCCAGTAATCATTGCAGGAAATGAGCAGCAGCAGAAAAAATACTTAGGAAGAATGACAGAGGAACCAATGATGTGTGTAAGTATAACTGCTACCTTGTAGAATGTTCCTAAACCAGATTAATAGTATTACCTCTTTTTTTTCTTTTTTCTTTTTTCTTTATTTTTTCTCCCAGAAAACTCACAACTTACAACTTGGCCCATTTTTGTTTGTAAATAAACGGTGGCATTTACTGAAAGTCAGGGAATAGCTAATGAGATACATTCAGTACGCAAATAGAAGTTATTACTTGGCAAATTATCCCCATCCTAAGTTGCTTACAAAAAATTAATGCCTTTTACCTCCCTTTTGAGAGCGTATGTAGACATTTTAAGAAAAATACAAGG
This sequence comes from Strigops habroptila, assembly GCF_004027225.2. NCBI lineage: Eukaryota > Metazoa > Chordata > Aves > Psittaciformes > Psittacidae > Strigops > Strigops habroptila. Next base: position 63,415,308 of record NC_044284.2, read on the forward strand.
TTTGTATAAAGGGAAGCTTAGCTTGCATTGGAATTAAACTCTATTTGTGATATTAAATATTATATAAGCAGTATTTGTTGCGTAGAAAGAAGTAAACATTCATGTACAGTGCATTAAAATGTGAGCAACTAAGCCTCGTGAAGGACACAGTAAGCATAAAATGTTAGTCAGTGCCCTTATTTTCAGATTTCAAAGATCCTCATTTTTCACATCAGAGTTTGTGAAGCCTGAGGAAGTAATGACAGAATGGTTGTTTGATTAAAAGACAATTTTGTGTATTATTATGGATTTATAAAGAAAATTAACCCATATATGTTTGGGTTCTAGTGAAGAATCTAGCTGTTGGGTGTTTTTGAGTGGTTGGGTTGGTTTGTGGGTATTATTATTTATTTGTTTATTTATTTAATATTTTGGGGTTTACCGTGCAGTTCACTTAAACCTTTTACAGATCAGTTGGATGCACATAGTCTTCAACAGGTTGTGGTTGCCTAAAAATAGAACTTTTATTCCTCAAGATTTTGCGTTTTATTTTCTTTTAGGCTTACTGTGTAACAGAGCCTGGGGCAGGCTCTGATGTGGCTGGTATAAAAACAAAGGCTGAGAAGAAAGGAGATGACTATGTTATTAATGGACAGAAGATGTGGATCACAAATGGTGGGAAAGCAAACTGGTGTGTTAACTGTTAACTCGTGTTTATGTTATATAGTGGCTTTCCCCCCTTAAAGTTAAGTTCTTTAAAGATTTGTTAGAAATCTAAATGTTTGTTGTGTTTCAGCACACACGCTTTAACCTCTGACCAGTTTATCTGGGTAGGATACAAGAACATAGTCTCAGTGCTGTGTAAAGCCTAAAAAGGAAAATAAGGCTTGACATGACAACTCCTCACTCAAAAAGGCATCTTGAATCTTGCTGCTGTCAAAGAAAATCAGTTCTGCTTTTGCTTCAGGGCAGGACGGCACCAGTTTCATTTAACTTGCAAAGTACTCGAGGCTCATATTGCTAGCTACATTACTTTGTAGGTGTGGTGACTGAGATCGGTGGCTTCTGATTCTACTCAAAACACCTCTCACTTCTAGTGAAGCTAGAAATATTATTGCTGTGGTGTGTACAGAGCGTGCTTTACAGTATAAGCCTCTTTGGTTATGTCTCACATCATGCCGATCCACAGCACACAAATTCTTCTTAATTCAAGTGAAAAAACTTCATACATTTATCCAAAAGCTGAATTTTATAGTTAGTTATTTCCTTGTTCAAGGCAGATCCATCAAAGACAATCTACCAGATGTCTTTTGACATTACTGAACACCATGTCTGCAATTTACTGTTTAATTTCTAAGAGAAATACTTACTTACAACCTACACTTAGAAGAATAAAATTAAGATCTTTGAAATTAGATGATAATATTTTGCATCAAGAACATATTTCCAAAGCATTAATTTTTATGTATGTGCTGTGAATAGGGTTTTTTTGTACTATTCTTGAAGCTGGTAATACCACAAAGACTTACAGTACATGGAAAAGGTGGAGAATCTTTGCATGTTTATCTGAAGTAATTTTATTAAATTTTATGAAATCTTGGTTCTCTGAAACTTCCTCTTGCTCTCTCAGTTTATTTTTGCAAGGGACAAGAAAAAAGAATTGTTAACTTACAGATAGAGTTTATTATATCATAGAAATGCACATAAAAACACTTAAAATGTTAGCTAAAAAAGTATCTGGTTGTTAATTGTGAGGGTAAACTGCATTCCTTTTCTTTGTTTTACACTAGGTATTTTTTGCTAGCTCGTACCAATCCAGATCCAAAAGTTCCTGCAAGCAAAGCCTTTACTGGATTCATTGTGGAAGCAGATAGCCCTGGAATTCAAGTTGGAAGAAAGGTGAAGACTGTATCTCTTGTTTGACAAGCCAGGAATTATCGTTCAGTTCTAAACTGATAATGCAACAAATTACAATTAAGGAAAAAAGACTGTTACGCGACTGAACATTTAGTATGCTCATGTACAACAGTCTTCTCATTTTCACAATATACAGGAGCTATTTCTAAGACACAATTATAATGCTACTCATTCAGATAAGGAATTATTCAGAATGGTCTAAAGCAAGATGACTTTGAACGGCTGCAAAAGAATCTTTGAGAATTATTTTATTGACAAGTGCCAATAAATTAGTAGTATGCCTTGAAAGGATAAGAAGCAAGTTTGACAGCTTTAACCATGTGAGATTTAATTCTAGTTACTGCTGGTTGAGGAAGAGGCCTTGGAGATACTAGTGCTAGTTCTCTTTAAAAAGCACTATTTTTCGTAGTAAGCAAAACTTGATGTTGAACATTAGGAAAGAAATCCAAAAACTTGAAAAGCTTGTTTATTTACTTGTAATATCCTTGTACTGCCCGCGTATTAGATTCTTCACTTTTTTCACTCCCACCTCGAAGGATATAGTTGAACTAAAGAAAGACAACAAGACTGATGACAGCTACAGACTGTTTCCGTATAAGGAGAAAGTAAACTGCTCATCTTAGACAAATTAAGGGCATGCTGGTCTGCAAGTGCTAAACTAGTATTTGTCATGTGTAAGGTAATTTTTAGATGAAGTGTTTTGGGGAAAAAACATACTTTATGCTTTGAGTAAACTAAAGAACGAGAGCATATTGTACCTTTGCATAATCCAGTTTAGTTGTACCTCTATAATTTCCCATTTCAGGAAATTAATATGGGTCAACGCTGCTCTGATACAAGAGGTATTGTCTTTGAAGATGTGAGAGTCCCAAAAGAAAATGTACTGATAGCTGAAGGAGCTGGCTTTAAAATTGCAATGGGAGCTTTTGACAAGACCAGACCACCCGTAAGTATCAGAAATAACTTAATTATAAAATATAGCAGGAATTCCTGATTTTTTACTCTGTGCTGTATTCAACTCAGGTAGCAGCTGGTGCTGTTGGATTAGCAAAAAGAGCACTTGATGAAGCTACTAAATATGCTTTGGAGAGAAAAACGTTTGGGAAACCAATTGTTGAAGTAAGTGGGGGGGGGCTGGGGAGTGTAAGTAAAAGCTATGTTTTCACACCAGATGTACTACTACTGGTTTTTCAAGGTTATTCCTTGATTTACTTAGTTTATTAATTTTTATATTGTATCTCTGCCATTTTAGGGTTTCTGAGTATATAGGCCAGAACCATTTCAGTAAACTTAGCTATGCGGTTAACTTTCCATAATTTATCAGTGATAATAGTAAAAGCAGAAACTAAACTCTGCCCAAAAACCTGAAACTCCTGTACTATCAGGACATAACTTAAGGTCTTCAGCACTAATAAACAGGGATTTTCAGGAAAGGAAGAAAACTCTAAGGTATGTTAAATGACACACAGCATTAATACTAATAGAATACACTGCCTATCATACTGCTTACCAGTTTTAAAGAAATATGAATAAAAAGCAAGGTAAATGCCAATCTCATAAATAGTAAAGAACAACCTCATAATTCAGTATTTAATCTCTATGACTAAATGGATTTGAGAATTAAAAACTTAAAAGTCTAACTCAACGTACAATGCTGGGAGCCTGATCCATATTCTGTAGAAGAGTAGTACAATTTACTGAGTTTGTTGAAGAGATCGCTGTATTAGGATTATATTTTTCTTGGGGTGTTAAGCGGGCAGTGTTAACCTGATTTATTTCATTGTTCACAGCACCAAGCAGTGTCTTTCTTGCTTGCTGAAATGGCAATGAAAGTGGAACTGGCTAGGATGGCTTACCAGAGGGCTGCTTGGGAAGTCGATGCTGGTCGCAGGAATACCTACTACGCTTCCATTGCAAAGGCATTTGCCGGTGACATTGCAAACCAAGTAGCTACAGATGCAGTACAGATTTTTGGAGGAAATGGATTTAATACTGAATATCCTGTAGAAAAACTGATGAGAGATGCTAAAATCTACCAGGTAAGTAAAACAGAGGATGTGACCTTTATAGTAATGCATAAATTTAATATAAAATAGAGTAAAGGCCGTTATTTCAAATCATGATGTACGTATATTTTAAAAAAAAAAGTTTCGAATGAAAGCAGTGATCCTTCAATTTAAAGAAAGACTCATTCAAATCAGGCAAATTCTTGCACAGAGGAGTCATTGCACTGGATCGAAACTCAACCCATGTAAGAGAAATAAATTATTGTTTTTCTATTTTTATTTTTTTCCCAGTGTGGTAACTCTCTGAAATTCTTGGATTCTTAATTTTGAAGCTTTTGAATTCTTATGGGGGGGGGGGGGAAAGTAGTAGAAAAGAGCAATCAAAATACCAGCACTGTCACTGGTATTCTGGCAGTCAAGATAGTTTACGTCTAATGCTGTTCTTAAAGACCTAAAGTGATGGAAATCTTCTGACCTTCCATATGTATCCTGGATTGGTGCCTGTCTGTAGTTAAGCCTTCCTCTCAGCCTGAACACTAAAGCAGCTTCTTCACCTTTTTCCTCATAAGTTGTTGGGGTTCTTTGGTTGGGTTTTGGTGGCTTTCTTTTTTAATTTCCTTTCTGTTTCCAGCCTCTTCATCATTTGTTGCTTTGCTCTAAACCTTCTGTCTGACACTTTGGTATGATAAGATGGGTAGAATACTTTGGTTGAGACATCACCCGTGTTGAGTATCATGGAATGATTATCTTGTGTGTGTTGTGTTAACAGAAGTGTGACACAACCTAGAGCGATTAGCTCATATTTACTCATGTTTAGCCCATAGCCACCATTAATCCCCGGGTTACTGACATGAAATTATTCCATGTCATGTCATAATTCTTCTGTTAGCATGTACCATGCTATGGTTCTCTATTCAGCAGTAATATTTTAATTATTTATTTTAATTCAGCAAAACCAGTAATCTTTATTGACGTTATGACATTGTATGACATTAGTAGTGACTAGGTAAAATGCATCAAAGTATATGATACCAAGAAATGCATGCGGACCATGGCCAGTCATGTGAGTTAGCTGTTACAGCTGTCATTCTTAAGATTCTAGGTAGTTAGGATTTCTCTTACAGCTGATTTTAAAATAAAAACTATTATTCTCACTATCCAAGAATTTATTTTTCTCTATTTAAGGAAAGACAACCACCATTTTGGAATCTAAAAGTTCTTAGAACTAACTGCACTCCTGTGAGTGAGGAAATGAATGATTAATTGAAATTTCTCATGATTGGGCTTTTTTTTTTTCCTGTCAGGTTGCATGCTTTTCTAGAGAAAGATGATGAGAGGGTTAGAACTTTATTTGCAAGCTAAGATTGATTTTACAAGATGATGGTTATTTAGACTTTCAACTACACTGATCCATCACAAATGCATGGCTAAGTAGATTTTTTTTTTTTTTTTCCCAATTGTTCAGATGAATTGGATTCAGTATTGGATTTTTGGTGGTTTTCTGTTCCACTTCATCCCTGAAAGAATTCACGCTTTTGGCTTTACAATTATTTTGTCTGTGTCTCTGGATAATACCTTGCACTTCACTATGCTTTACTGCTGCCCAATTCCACGTGGTATATGCTTTTGGCGATACGTTTCATGTAGTAGAACTTGGATTTCCAACTTTTTTTCTATATATTCAATCTCTTTCAGTAGCACATAATCTCAACACTGTGTTTACTGGTAATATTTTTACGTGTCTGTACTCTGCTCTAGGTTTGTCTTGCTACAAATCTTCACTACTCTGGTAGAAACTCTTAGTTTCCTTTCTCAAATTTGGAAAGCTTCCCTTCTTTAATTGTCAATGATTCTTGAAACTATTTCCATCGGCTTATAAACCAAAACCTTACTTAAGAAGATTGTGAGTTTTGATGTCTTTACATGTGAGTCCCATGGCTGTCTTTATCTGCAAGTCATTTAGTGCCATAGGAGCAGATTAGTACATTGCAGGAATAGGTGCTGAGGCCCCAACAGCTACACTGTCAGCAGTTTGGACAGGCTGAGTTCATAGCAAGCCTGTTTGGTACCTTGGACTATATGTCACCAGTATGCATGTAATTGTAAGGGCCCAGTTGTAGGCTTGGACATTAGGTCTTCATGAGGGATTGGTGGGTATTTGGTACACAGAGAAAGCAGAGCTGCCACTTCCGTGTGCTACAAAGTTACCTAGTATTCACAGAACACAGCCTGCTCTATGAACTGGATCAACATGCTGTGAGCAGCAGCAGTAAGAGAATTCACTTTGGGAATGAACAGATTCTTCTCAACCAAAAAACTAATGTGAACACGTCTTTATTTATAGCGTTTTTATTTATAGGTTATAGCATCTTTATTTTCAAAAAGCTTTGCAAGGTTCTTGGGAAGATTGTTCCTCTAAGTGGATGAGAAATGGAATTTGCATGAATTTGAGCTATTTGCCAAACCAGGTTCTGGCAGAACTGGGAGCTGAAACACTTAAAGCCCTCAACTGTGTTGCCTCAGCCCTTGCATTGCACTGCAGTGTGCCTGGGGAGCATTTCACCTCCTCTGGCATTAGAGCTTCATATATGCTTTGTTCATCTTTGACTTTGGTGCCAGCAAACAAATAGAACAGAGCACAAGTCATCTCTTCCCCTTCACCTGGTATTCCAAATCCTGTTTTGTAAAAAACTAAATTATGCATTTTCTTCCTCATGTAAGCAATTTTCTTCATCCTTCTTCACCTGCCATGTCTATTTTCATGAGAACTGTAGTGAGTTTAGGTAAGAGCAACTGAGAGAACAAGACTGTCTCACATGATCTTGTATGTGATTTATTCCATTTAGCCCACTTAAGGTGCTCTGTCACACTGGAATTTTCTTGTCTTTCTATCCTAATCCACGCTGGATTAGTGCCCTGAAGATTTAAAAGTGTAGATGTGTTAAAACCTTTTAAAAAATCATCAGCTAATATTATTTCAATTCTTGTTTTCAGATTTATGAGGGAACTGCTCAGATTCAAAGGATGATCATAGCTCGTGAACATGTTGGCAAATTTAAGGCTTAAAGAAATGTATAAAGTGTGTCTGGTGCCACTGCAGTGTTCTGTGTTCTTGCAGAAGAGGATTTTAGTGAATTTCTCAATAGAATTAAAGAGATCTGGAGAAAAAAACCACACTTGCCTTCAAAATCTTTTTATTCTCTATGTTATTAAGCACTACTTATGTTCTCTCTGTCCAGTCCCTCACTTCGCTCCTGACTAGCAAAGCTGCTGTTTTCTAAACAGTCTGAATTCCAAAGTGATTGGTTGTTGAAATACCGAATGGGCAAGGACTGAGAACCTCACAATGCTTCCTCGCTGTAAGATTAGATGACCAGAATGTCACTTCTGACAGTCATTGCTGCATTTTAATAAATATATTTTTAAAAGGAGTGTGGCTGGTTATTTTTCATCACTTAAACGGTAGTTTGGGTAAGTTGTCCAGTGTCAGAAACACCTTAACAGCAGTCCTTCAGTTCCCACTAGACTACAGCCTACAGCAGCTGAGCAGCGCCCCCAGCTCAGCAGGTGAAGGCCGGCGTTGCTGGTATCTGAACTGCATCTGCGCTGAGGATTTAGACATTCTCCAGTAGTAACAGTACCAGCAAGAGAGAATGTGGCCTTTGGCACTGCTACACTCCTTAAGCAAGTATATGTTCAATTAGGATAATTCACTTCAAGCGAACATGTGTACCTTTCCTTCAGAATGTCTTACGCGATTCTGTTTATTTCAAATCAAGCGTATTTAAACCTATGATTCCTTTCCAACAGTGTATATATGTAACTGAGGAACAGCTGAGAAGAAGGAAATGTTGCAAGATGTATTGTTTTTTAACCTTGGATAGACTGTCTTGGCAGTGCTGGCAGGATGGACATCCCCTGGCCTTGCAGAACAGACTACCCAGCACTGGTGAGGCTGTACCCGCAGTACTGCATCCAGTTCTAGGCTCCCCACTACAGGAAAGATAGACTTAACTAGAGGGAGCTCAGCAGAGTGCCACAAAGATGGTTAAGAGACTGGAGCATGTGTCATGCAAGGAGAGGCCAAGACTCTCCAGCCTGGACGAGAGAAGGCTTGGGGTAATCTTATGTACATGCATAAATACCTGATGGGATGTAATGAAGAGCAGGGAGCCAGGCTCTCCTCAGTAGCGCTCACAGGCAATGGGCACAAAGTAAAACACACGATATTCCACTGTAACACAAGAAAACGTTTTGGGTTTTTTTTTCATTGTGAGAGATGTCATACACAGGCAGAGGTGGTGGAGTCTCTATCTGTGGAGATACTCAAAGTTCACCTGGAGATGGCCCTGGACAGCCTGCTCTAGCTGACCCTGCTCAGGCAGGTGGGTCACACTCAGTGGTCTCAAGAGGTCCCTTCAGACTGCAGCCATCCTATGAATTCATTTGCTATTTCTCACCAACCTGTCCTTTCCTCGCTGTGGTCTCTCATCCATCACCTGAATGCAGTGCTGGGCGGTACAAGTACCTGTGGCCACCCACTATCAGTTTTGTAATGCTTATTTCTCAGGTAGGCCACCTGGGAAATTAGTTCATTAAATAAAGTGATTAATTGCTATAAATCACCAACTTCTTTACCTGCAGGAAGACTGATGATGCAACATCCTTGGTAAGTATTTGACATACGTAAAAATAGACCTTACTTTCAATTGTTCTGTGCAAGCCAGCATTGCACATCATATTTCTTGTATGGCATCAAAGTGGTGGTCCTGCCTGGCACGGCTCTCTGGGGGACACCTGCCAGCATCAGGTGTAGGTCATCAATACATAATCATCCTGCGCAGTTTTAATTAGGAAGCAAAGGGTGGTTTTGACCTAAAGTTATCCCTACCTCCTCTGTAGCTATAATCTTGGGATTTGCTTTTCCATGGAACTGAGGTCACAAAAGGAAACCGGAGCCATGTCTAGGTGTCCTGTTGGCTGTGACGCAGGAAAGCGCGCAGCTGGAGTCGGCGCATGTAAATTCACTCCCTTCCCCCCTTCTCAAGGTGACCTTTAGTTGTGCAAAACTCCTCGTGCACCACCGAGAACCGAGTGTGGCCCCTCCCGCGGCTCGCAGCGCCGCCCGGCGGAGGCAGACCTGAACAACCCGCCCGGCCCCTCCTCTCTTCGGCCGGGAGGGCCGCCGCCCGCGCTGGGGTCACCCGCCGAGAGCCGATGGCGGCCGGCCCGCACCGGCAGCTTTAGCAACGGCTCTGCTTGGCAGGCCCCGCCGGTACCTCGGGCTCCCGCCTCGCCCGGCGCGGTCTCGGGCCGTGGCCGTAGCTGCCCTCGGGCGGCCCTGGGGCAGCCGTAGCGAAGCCCTGCCGCCGCCGCTCCTTGCTCCGCCCCGCAGCGCCACATTCCTTCCGGTGCAGGCGGCGAACATGGTGGGTATCGCTGGGCGCGCCGGGGAGAGGGCTTTGCCGGGGGCTGGCGGGCAGGCCGACCCCGCGCCTTCGCCTCCGCTTCTGGGCGACGCGCAGGCTTCTAGCCGCGCTCCGCTCCGCTCAGCGGGCCGGGGGCGGCCCCAGATGTGGCGCTCGGCGCTGCGGGACGAGAGCGGGCCTGGCCCGGGGGTGGCGGCTTGGTGACCCGGTGCGGGCCTTTGGTGGTGGAGAGGGCTCCCGCGGCTCCCGGTGTTTCGGGTTGTTCCTGGCGAAGGGAGGTTCCGCTCGCGGCCTTCGCTTGGGGGCGGCGGCGGCGGCCGTAGCACGGCTGGGAAGGGAACGCTGGGGGCGCGGAGTCAGGCCGTGTTCACAAGAGAGACATGTCGTTTTGCCAGCGTGCTGGTGGCGGCTGAGTTACACCCGGGTGCCACAGCCTGAACTGACCGCGCAACCGGCGTTTTGTTGGTACTTCTCACAGGGGACACCGCAAAAGGATGTTGTGATAAAACCCGATGCCCCAAGCACGTTGCTCTCGGAGAAACACGCGGACTATATAGCTTCGTATGGAACAAAGAAAGATGATTATGTAGGTATTGACTCATGTCAGTACAGCTGTGGTTTTAACAGCCATAATAGCCCTTGTTTACTTGTTCACAAGCCAGTTCCTTCTCGCCCAAGTATAAAAGAAGGCCAAGTATAAAAGAAGGATGTCTTTGTTAATTTCTCGAGGTCTGTGATGAGTTTTGGCATGTATTATCTGAGTATAAATTTGAAGATTATCGGTTTAGCTCTAGAATTACTCTGAGACCTGAGAAATGAGCTGCTTGTTGTATCTTCACTTGCTAGAATGCACAAGGAGTATAGCTACATTTACACGTTGCTCTTTTGATGGGACAGCATGCTGAATCCCACCACAGCACTGCCCTGTGCTTCCTGAGTTTGAGAAACAATTTAACAAGCAACAGTTTTACAGCCGTGGGCCATCAGGTCCGCACAGGATTCCAGTTCCAGCAGATGAAGGATGTCAGTAACTGCTTGTGTCTGAAGAAAACGTGCAGTTACCTTTACTGTCCACAAAAGAACTCTAAGCACTATTGCTTATGATTGTTCCTGTGCTCAGAAAGTAGAAGACAATGTTTAGGGGTGGTGTGGGTGATGTGATCATGTAAGAGAATTCAGTATGAAATTTCATTTCCTAGTGCAACTTTAGATTGTGGTGGTTTTGGCACTTGGCAGTAAGTTTCATTAAATGTTAGGTTATTTTTGAGACTAGATGGGGTGGTAATTTGAGTGGTAGTTTGGATGCCAAGATAATAGCTGAATTGGTGCTAAACTACTTGTACGCGTTTAATTTGATATTGAGCTTGATACTTTGAACTAGAAAATACAGGGGAGGAAGAGAATGTAGTATATGTAGATACGTATACATGTGTAGATACATATACATGTATGTATGCCTGCGTATGTACACAATGCATCATCTGCAGAGTATGTGTGAGTGGCTGCTACTTAGTAAGTTGTTAATGGGATGAAAGATGGTTGACATACTTTATTTAACATTTACAGTTTGTAGTATTTTCATTGTTCTGTACTGATGATGTACTTATCTGATGAAGAACTAAAATAATGCACTACTTAGGAATACTGTATGTCGGAGTATTTGAGGATGAGTGGTGTTTACTGGGGGCTGACAGCAATGGATCTCATGGGGCAGCTGCACCGAATGAATAAAGAAGAAATTCTGGAATTCATCGAATCATGTCAACATGAATGTGGTGGAATAAGTGCCAGCATAGGTCATGATCCTCATCTCCTCTATACCCTCAGTGCTGTCCAGGTAAACTTAACAGGGTAATTTTAGAAAAAAACCATTGAAGTTACTGCTTTTGATGATTGCAGACTGATGAACCAGGTCCTGTGGGATGCCCTGTTTCAGTTCCTTAAAAAAAAAAAAAGAAAAAAAATCACACAAAACTTTAGCATTTGGCTGTATTGTTTCCTGCAAAATTGCCAGATTTTGGAAAGTTGTGGTTTTTAATGATCATTTAATGCATTCTTGATAATTTTTCTACATTTTTTTGGAAATACTTCTTAGCTACAGGCTTTGCTCGAGCTTTTGGTAGATAAAACTTGGATTTTATAAAATCTTTTTAGTGTACATTGAGGTGAAAGATAAGTATGACCAGAATAAGAGTAAAGTTTTGGATTTTATTTTTTCATGTATACATTACTGTAGATTATGATTGCTAGATATTATAATGTATTAATAAATAATTATATAATAAATATAAATTAGTACATATCTAAACTATGTAGTATGTGTAATTATACATAGTGTGTTTAGGCTTTAGTGCCGTGCAAAAAAAACACTGTAGCACTTGGGTCCTGCTGTGTTCCTCAAATCTGCTTTTTTGTGTATAACTTAAAAATGATACCAGTCTCATGAGCATTTGATTTATTTATGTGGTGTGTACTCTTTCCCTGAGAAAGAGTAATTCTCAATCTAATTTTTTCAGTGCAACCATCTCCACTGTAGATCTAATTTCTCGCTCTCTCTTCTCTTCTTTGTTTTGTTGTTGGGGTTTTTGTTTGTTTGCTTTGGTTTTTGTTCTTCTCATGAAACCTCATGTTGTGGAAAAAAATACCAGAAAGGCTTGGATGTTTCTGAACGGTTGTTTGATTGCTGCATAACTTATCTCAGGTCCAATCTTACGGCAGAAATATTTAAGTGGTGTTACAAATAAATAACATCCTGTTTTAGGAAGACAGTGTGTCGGATTTAAGGTGTTGGATTTGAAACCCTTAGGTAGGACAGAAGAGTGTTTTCTTGGGTCAGTGACAAGTGTTGGTATTTTATTATCTGCTCTGAAGTTGGTATTTATCACCAGTTTAGCTCTAGAATTACTCTGAGTACTGTGAGAACCAGGAAACTAAAGTTTCTTTAGGTTGTGACGTCTGAGATGTTCTACACTGTCCAGTCAAGCTCCCTTCACAAATTCTAATGCAGTATAAGAAGGGGGTACAATTTGAAGTTGTTTACTTTCACTTATTAGAGATGTTCATTCTTAAATAAATACTTGATGTTACTAGAGGATGTTTTCATGCTAACCAAATGCAGCTGTAGATGTGCAGAGCTGAGAAGTGTTAGCAAGTGCCGATGTAACACTTTTGTTCATTAAAACAGCATGTCTTAATGAGCATGCATGTTCTTAACATACCCAGAATGCGTAAAGGGTCATGTCACATCTTCCTTTGATGCCTATTAATAGTAATTTGTTCAGATTTGCTTTTTAAGGAGTATGCAATGGTCATATATTTTCTGTTGGAGTTGCATGTTCTTTTTTTTCATTTCCATAAGACTTACATTTTATCTAACAATTGCAAGATTCCAGCTAACTCTGGGTGTCCGAAGTCATACTTGTTGGTATTTTTCAGGTTTGGCACTATAATACTCCTTAGTTTGAACTGTTCTTTCTATTTTGCTATTATAATAAATTCTTAATTACTCTCATTACGTATTATGCAAGTTATGAGTAAAACCAGGAAGCTGGCCAGGGCTCAGAAACAATATTGCTTTGTCATATGGATTTACTGGTTCAGATCAGTGCTAGCTCAGAGAACTTTATATTCCCTATGACCTTTGTTTTTCTCCCAGAATATATTGACTGTACAGTTAGTGTCTAATCATATTGGTCGTACTTAAATTACCACAATTTGGTTCTCATCATTATATTTGAAAAATTGAGTGTAAACAAAAATCTTAGAATTTAATATAATAGTAAATCATTGCTGACAGGCTTGGACTGTAAGTGCTGTTAGTAACTAGCTGCTTGACTTACACTTGCATATATCCAAGTAGCAGCAGTGCGCAAATTACACATTTGTAGTCTAGGATGTCGTTATCCCATTATGAAATTAACCATAATTAAATCTCTGTTCTACATAATGCTGACATAAAACCAAATAAACCTGATTATGCTTTTGAAAAGAGAGCTGGAAGTTGGAAAGTAACAAAGCATGAAAGAGTTCAGCTTGAATTGCCTGTATTTGCACTTGAGAGTTTCTTAACAATTTTTAGACAGAGATAGATGAACTGCAGTGAATGACATTTTATTTTAATAAACCTTATCAGATAGCATTCACAGTTAAACGAAGTCTGTTATAAATCCAGGATTTTGGGCTTTTTAAAGAAATAGATTTTTTAAAAATTTTTGCCTCTCTTTGATTGTTACTGTGTCTTTTTTTTTTCCCCTAGATTCTTATCTTATATGATAGTCTACATGTTGTTGATGTAAATAAAATAGTTGAATATATACAAAGCTTGCAAAAAGAAGATGGATCATTTGCTGGAGACAAATGGGGTAATTTTTAGATCTTTAAAATTTAGTGGCTTGGCTGACACATATTAAGTCTGTGAGCTTATGTTTCCTTGGGTGGTCTTTTTGCTTATGTTTTGTATGTGAACACTTATTTTCTGAGTTGTGAAAAAGGAGATTTTGTGAAGGACAGAGATGTGTTTCATTCCTTTCATAAGTGGTCTGAACTTCAGGTTTATTCTTGTATTAGAATTGTCCAGCTCTGAAAGAAGAAACCTTTTAAGCATTTGTAACTTGACAGTGCTTTGATATACCAGATAAGCTACTTCACAAGGGATACGAAATTGAATGCTATTTAGTGGCAGTCAGTTATGATCTTTATGCGTGTCAGCTGTGAAAGGATCTTTCACTACATGGGAATGAGAAAAATTGGGTTTGTACTCGTGAGCTTCTCTTAATACTGATTTTGTTTCTGCACATAAATTCTTTATGAGCAAAGATGATATTGTTAAACTGCAGCATATTTAGTCACTCTAAAAATACCCCATGGAACGCTTACATTTTAATGAAATTAAAGTACTGAAACGTACCGAATGCACAATGGATTTACGTTATTTCTGGAAGGCAGTTACAGTGCGACTGAACGAGTCTGGTACCTGGTGTAGGACAGAACAGCACAGGTTTGGTTTGTATTTATCAGTCTGTGAATTGATGAAGAAGAAAAGTCTTGTATCAGTTTAACCAAAAAAATGAATGTTTGTGGATGGGTTCAATTTTGAATTTTGACTTCACGTATTGCTCAGAGTTTGTGCGAGGAGAATTACATTGGTATGGACTTCCTGAGCAATCATTCTGCTATAGGTGTAGCTTTTCTGTTTTAGCTTCCAGATGTAAGTATACAACTTTTATCAGTCCTACTCTAAAAACAAAAGTGGCTTCTACTTCTGCCTGGATTTAAGGCAGATGAAGAGTTGTGTCTGAGTGTTTTTGAGTCCACTGCTCTGTGATTATCTACACTACAGAAACTCTAAAATTATGTACTTATTTGTAAATTACCACTAGTTGAATTGATTTGGATATATATCTGACTGTACACCAGCTCATAATGAACTGTTTGCTTTTATGTGCAGTAAACAAAGCAGTTTTAATGTACACTTCCTAAATTAGTGAGGAATAATTCATGGGCTGGAAAAACAAAGAGTACAAGAGCAATTTTTGGCTGATTTTTGTTCTGTGTAAAACCTAGTATTTTGACATACTGTTCCATGCTTTCAGTGGTGATTTAAATGTATTTTTGTTGTTAATAAAAATACTCTTATTTCATTCCCCACCCCCTACTTTCTAGGAGAAATAGATACAAGGTTCTCCTTCTGTGCTGCAGCAACTCTTGCACTTCTGGTAAGTCCTAAATCATTACATGCACAAGTGCAGAATCTTCTCTTTGGTACTGCCGAAGTTTCTGTATGTAACAAGCTTGGTAGTATATAAAGTGCATTAGTTGCTTTTCTGACTTGCAGGGAAGGCTGGATGCTATTGATGTGGGAAAAGCAGTAGAATTCGTTTTGTCCTGTATGAACTTTGACGGAGGATTTGGTTGTAGACCAGGTTCCGAATCACATGCAGGACAGGTGAGTTTTTCTTCATATGGAAATGTTTTAAAATTGCAAGCATCACATACTGCCTGTAAGCGTTTCTTTACAGTATCTATCGATGTAAATTGATAAACCTTTCTTGTTTCCAAAATGCCTGATTCTAGTACCTTAGTTAAAATAAATGAACAAATAGCTAGATAAATCTGAGAGATTTGGGACGTTACGGGGGGGGGAGGAATATCATAAGGGAACAACTTATAGGACTGTATTTCAGCCTTCACATAGTGACGTTGAAACAGCATGAGGATTTTTTAGAGAATTTGAAATTGGTATTAATAGAGACATTGTACACTGTGTCTGCCACAAATCATGAAACATAAAGGTGAATTGTGTATTATGTTTAATACTTATCAGCTGGTGAACTCAAAAATGAGATGTGAACCTTCTCAAGGGAAGGGGAAAAAATAAACCCAAAACAACTGGTATAGTGGTGTTGCTCATATGGTCTAGATGGCTGGACCATGTTCTACTGTTCAAGGAAGTCAGGTTAAGTAGCTGAAGGCACTCTCTTCGCAGTTGGTGTTTCCAGGGAGGATTAGATCTGTTGTGCATATTCACATACTCCTTGAAATGCTGTAAAGGGCAACTCCTTTGTCTGCACAGTAGTTCAAAAGTTTTCTGGGAATATAACATTTACTTTTTTACTGTTCTTGGATAGGCTCATCCCTGTTGATGTGTGCTTTTGTTGGTTTTCCTTGTTGTCCTTTTAGGTGTGTGTGTTAATTAGGAAAAGGTGATTATGAGCGGTCTTCAGCTGAGATTTTGGTTTCTTGCGGTTTGTGCTTGGCTGCTTTCCTAGTGTCTGCATGAAGGGTGACCACAGTATGCAGTTGCACTGTAAATGTTATTTCCCAGAAAAAAGTAAACAGGGATTAATCAATGCACATATGTTACGTGGCACATTGGCAGCAAGTCTGGTGTGGCTAGATATATGTGGGATTGCCAGGATAGTTAAAGATCAGGGTTAACCTGTTTCTGCTAGAGAATTTAGTTGGTCTTTAGTTTGCTCTCCACAAGCCTTAGGGTAAGAGGCACATACAGGAAGAAACCATATGCTGGATGCAGAATTTTCATACAGGCCATATCCAGCCTGCAGAAATCAGTTTGCCTTCTCTGGCTTCAAAGTCCATGATTTTAAAATAAAACTGTAGGGCTCTGCCTGATCTTTTAGAATCTTTTTCCAAACCATGCATTAATGTCTTGCATTAGTAAAATCTTACTGTTCTGTAATTACATAATATAGCTAGTACTTTTATACAGAGCAACTGTATCAATAACATACTTTTCTAACGGAAAAGTAAAACCAGAAGTTAAAATGTGTGCTTATTTTGTATTGTTTGCATGACTATATTCCTGCTTTGAGATCTTCCTGCATTTAGTCTGCTAACTATAGTCTTTAAATACACAACCAATTTATGTCTGTAATTTTAGATCTATTGTTGCACAGGATTCCTGGCTATAACAGACCAGTTGCATCAAATAAATGTTGACTTGCTGGGTTGGTGGCTTTGTGAACGTCAGTTACCTTCCGGAGGTCTCAACGGACGACCAGAGAAGGTATTGGGTGGCTTTTTTTGTTTGCTCAAACCTCAGTAGAGATTATTTTTTCTAAAGCTGAAGTACTTCTGGAAAACGTCATGACTTCTATGCAGTGTTTAGTAAACTTTTCAAAGAAGTCAGGACTTCATTTTGACTCTTAATTTTGTCACTAACATCTGTCATGCAGTCCTTAGTTACACTTAGTCTGAGTCCTCAGTTTAGGAAGGTATGCATATGGAAGTATGTCTTGCTGACTACTGTAACCAGTATCCTGTTAAATCAGGGCTTTAATATTTTTTTGACATTGGGAATGATCTCTTCTGTAGATTTGTACAAAAATTACTGTTTTTCTGGATGTAGATCCTGGGTGTAATAGTGTTCCTCATCACACTAGGGAATTGTGTGACCTTGAATAATCTCCACTGCTAAATAGATAACCAACCAAAAGCGCTTCCCCTGCTTCGTCCTTCCCCTATCCCTTTCCCCCCCCCAAAAAAAAAAAACCCTAAAAAACTAACTGACACAAAGTTCTTTGTACTTCCTACTCTTGAAAAGGGGCTGTGGTTTTTTAGCCTCTCCCACAGAAGGTGAAGAACATTTCAAAATCACATTCTTGTGGTTTTGTTTCCCGAAGAAGGGAGGAGGTTTGAGAGAGAGACTTTCCCTTCCTGAAAAAGGGAAGTCCTCTGAAAAGAGACTGCATCCAGGAACTTTCTTCTCTTTTACTCCAAGTAAGCTCTTCAAGTGTTGTTTCTCTGCAACAGTATTGTGACAGCACACTTAGTAATTTGCAGAATCGCCAATAAAATTTGTAATGTCATGTTTAAAACAAAATCAAATAATAATCTGCTTCTCTGCTTGCCAGTTACCTGATGTATGTTATTCGTGGTGGGTGCTAGCATCTCTGAAGATGATTGGTAGATTACACTGGATTGACAGAGAGAAGCTACGCTGCTTTATTTTGGCTTGCCAGGATGAGGAGACGGGAGGATTTGCTGACAGACCAGGAGATATGGTAAATAACCACTTACTAAATAAAATACTTAACTGAAAATTTCAACTGGGAAAGTAAATTTTCTCATTTGAGTGTAATTCAACTTGTGATCCAGGTGTAAGCGTTCTGCAGAGCTTGCAGTGTATTTTGAAGGAAAGAATAGGGTAGAGTTGCTTTTGAAGGCTTGCTTGGGGAGCACATATTTTATATCGCATGTGCACTGTGGTATTCCCCACTGAAGTCAGTTGCCCTTCCTTACAAATTCTGGTTTGGTTCTCATAACACATACCACACAAATTGTTTCTCACAAGACCACTTGGAAGATCTCTCTAAAAAATATTGCCTGGTGGTTTGTGTGGAGTTTTTTTTTGGGGGGGGGAGGTGGAGGGGGAATGTGTTGAGTTTTGGGGGTTTGGTTTATTCTGTAAAATGTTATGCAAGCTAGAGTCCAGTGCTGGTGAAGTAGTCCTTGACTCTCTTCATGGTTTTTCCCAATCTAAATG
Organism: Strigops habroptila; assembly: GCF_004027225.2. Lineage (NCBI taxonomy): Eukaryota > Metazoa > Chordata > Aves > Psittaciformes > Psittacidae > Strigops > Strigops habroptila. The sequence goes on from NC_044284.2 coordinate 63,433,643, forward strand.
AGCTGTAAGTTTTTATTAAGAATCCTTATATGCTGTATATGTTGTTCTGTGCCAGCCCAGCAACTGCCTCTCACTGGCATTTGTCTATAAGAGGAGGGAGGAATAAGCTTTTGTGATAACATTATGAAGAGCGTGGTGTTATGGATTTTGTGCTTGTTTGAGAGAGCAGTATGGTTTAGCTGCTCTGTGCTCTCTGGTTTCAAGCAGGAGTAATGGAGGTTGCCCAGGTAAAATGGCAAATAAAGCCATTTTCCTTATCTTTCAAGGGTGCTGGACAGATAAAATTAAAAGTATTCTGAGACCTCAGTGCAATTCCTATAGAGCACTTGGCTGCTGATTTGTCAAAGGTCACAGGGAGGTTTTAGTTGTTTTTAGTGCAGCTGACCATGTCTTCTCCTTTCTTCACAAATGCCTTAAAAACTGAAGTAGCTTTCTGTTTCTTTGCAAGCTGATACATCATTCCCACTTGGGGGAGGGGGAGAAATCTCGTTATTCTGGTCTGTCATTTGGAAAGTATTTTGGTGTTCTTAAAATTGGAAGGCTTTTGTATTTCTAAAGAGCTTACAGAAAGACTTTTTCCCTTTTCAGAATTCTACATGAGAAGCCTGACACTTAAAATCTTCATGCTTTTCTGGCTTCGAGATTAAATTTGAGCTATTGAACTATTTTTGTCTTGCTAGAAGAGCAACTTTGCAGAGCCTTTCCTCTCTATCTAATGCAGGCACCATTGGGAGAGTTTTTTGTGTATTATGTTAGTCGTCATTTCATATTATTTTTACCTGTCATCCATTGTTGAAGTGGGTGCTGCCATAGAAGTGTTGACACCTACAGGTTTTTGTTTTGTTCCTGTAAAAACTCATTGCTAACAGACCTGTTGTTTTGGGGGTTTGTGGGGTGTTGTGGTGTTGGTTTGTTTGAGGATGTTTTTTTTTGGTTAGGATGGGGTGGTAGTTTTTTTATTTGTTTATTTGGGGGGGGTTAGTGTGGTGTGGGTTTTGGTTTGTTGTTGGGGTTGTTTTGTTGTTGTTCTTTGGTGGGTTTTTTGGTTTTGTTTTTAATTAGTTCTAGGTTCCAGTCTTGATTTGACGTTGTGATTATACTTCAGGTTTTGAACCACTTGACAAAAGACAGCTCTGTCTTCCCCCCCCCTCCCCCCCCCCCTAAGTTCCAAGCAGCTAATTCTCAATAACTTAACTTTAGTAGCTGTGCTTATTAGCTCTTGGTTGTTATTCAGCAGGTGTTTCCTTGTTACTTGCTTTAAAGAAGATTGCAGAAAGGAGCAGATGGCAGTAGATGTATCTTCTAGGAATTTGGGTTTCCCTGAACATACATGTTGTTCATCAACAGATTGAATCTCTAACTTTGCTTGCACACTTCCCGTTGGGAACCATCTCCCCTTCTGGGCCTGTCCATCTGTCTTGCCATTCCTAAAGTGTACTGTTCATTATTATTATTTTGCTGCTTATTTTTTTTACCCCTCCTCTAATGGCCACATACTCAATTCTGGGAAGGAGCAAGTAAACATAAGTCTGAGCTTTGACGACACCAATAACGTGGTTGCCAAACCACTGAGGAGCAAGACGTGCTATGGTAGTGTAGTTTGAACCTTCTAGGCTGTGATCAGTGGTTGAGGATCCTGTATATGGCTACAACATGGTAATTTGGCTTAGTTTACTGCAGTATAGAACCTTTGCAGCGAGATCCAGAAGTTCCACTAATGCAAACAGGGTGTACGTTGCACCAGACAGCACAGGGACTTTCGGATAGGTTTTTGTAGAATAGTTGGTTAATTCCACTGACAGGATGCTTGTCATGAGACTTCATAATCTATTGCAGTTATGTGGTGCTAAATGCTTTTAGGGGGAAGGTTTATACAGTGAAGGAATACTTGGATACCAATCACTGCTCCTGTCTCTTCTGGGCTTTTTCTTAGTTGTATTTTTTCCTTTCAGTTTCACAATAGGTTGCTGCTCCCCTCTCAAGATTTTACAGCACAGCTCTGTATTCAGAGACCATTAAAGAGCTGAAGACCATTATAAGGTTGCTGAAGAGCAAATAGAGAATTTACGGAAGTGATACTTATAGATGATCAAACCTACTTTTAAAATCTCTTATTTTTCTTTGCTTCTGCTACCCTGTGACATTTCATGGTAATGGAGGCAAACGAGTGCTTCCTGCCAAATTCAGAGTTGAAAATTGTCTTAGCAGACAATTGACAAGCATCTCTGAGTAAATCATAGTATTGTAAATGCATGCTGTGGAAGCTGTCTTACCTGTCAACACATGTCAGCACAAATGGAAGTTTTGTTCAGTTGCATTGTCTCCTTCAGCCATGGGGATTTTCAGTCCCTTGCTAGCAAACAGAAGCTTCATTCCATACAAGTGAAAAGCTTGTATGGAATGAACATTTGGACATGAACATGTTTGGAAACAGACAGAAACTCTTTTTTCTTCTTCCCCCAGGTGGATCCATTTCACACCCTATTTGGAATTGCTGGACTATCTTTATTAGGAGAAGAACAAATCAAGGCAGTCAATCCTGTCTTTTGTATGCCAGAAGATGTCCTTCAAAGAATAAATGTACAGCCTGAGCTTGTGAATTGAGCCTCATAGAGACAAAAGGTTGATATGCCCACTTGCTTTGGTTTTACTGATTTAAGTAATCTCATCTCTGAAACTGTTAGCATATTCTTCTTTGAGATGTTTACATTGCAAAAGTAAAGCAATAGCTTTACTGTCAGCTTTGTCTCTTCATAAACTGTACCAGAACAGGCTGCTTCTAATAATCTGAGTGTAACATGTTCTTTGATTGTATATAAGAGATGTGGAAACACTTCTAATGTGTATCTAAATATATGGGCTTTTTTTTTTTTTTTTTTTTTAGTATTCAAGTCAAAGCAATAGTGTGAATGTTTATTTTTTGTATTCCTGTGATATCAACCATGCTCACATCTGTCCTTCAACAAGCATGTTTTGGTGGCGGATCACAGAAAGCACTTTAAAAGAGTATGACAAAAAAACCCCAACCCGCAAACAAAACCCTACTTAAGCCATGCACTTAATGCCACACACTTGTGTATGTAATTGTTCCTGTTCATGTTTGCCATCACTTTTATATACTGAGAAACAAGCTTTTTCTTCTGATAGTAACTGATTCCAGTGAAAACAAAAATTATGGTTCCATTAAGCATATAAATGTCTTCACTTATTGGTAAGTCCCTTAGGCAAAATTTCTCTGATATTTGAAATAGAGCATGCCTTGAGTATGTGTAGTGAAATTTACTAACATTAAGCATTCTAGAGAAAGTCTATAGGACAGTAACTTCTAACTGAATATAGAGTTGACGCTAAATTTGTTGCTGGGTTGAAATCCTGCTTTTGTAGCTTTTAAGACAATAATTGCCAACCACTTGATGATGGTGTAATGAGAATAAAACTAGGCATGGAAAATACTTGTACTCTGAAGGATGAAGTCCTCTTTGTCTTCACAGAAGCCCTAAAATTGCCTTTTAATTTACATTCCTCATACTCTGGCTGAGAGTGAAATACATAGTAAAAGCTAATTGTGAAGGGGAGAAAGCCTTTGCTAATCTCTGTACTTAGGAAGGTCAACATTTGTTTCAAACACTTTTAAGAGCCAGCTGGTTAGTTTTATCCAGGCTGTTCATGTTAGTAGAGTGTAAGGTAGAACTGGACAAAGTAACTTTTTGGTAGACCTTTACTTATAGAGAATTTCAAAGAGAGAATGTGTATTTGAATGCTCAAGTGTTTCTAATAAATGTTTTAAGCTTTCTCTACAGGCTTTTAGATAAGGCAAAAATCCTTCTCTTTTTTAACTGTCCAGTTGCCTGATGAATTAATTTCCTTTTCAAGGTTTGGAAAAAAGTTACAGTTGGCTTTGTGTTGAGAGCGAGGGAGTGAGAACACTGATCAGGTTTTATCCAACTATAAGGTGTAACAGAAAACTTTAAATTATTTTTTTTCTTATTCCAGGTTACCTTTGCAAGTGCCACTTCTTTTCATCTAAGGAAACACTGTTCAGTACATAGGAATTTGCCATTTTTCCATGTTGTGTAGACAGAATAGAATTATCTTCAGAATTTCTAGTCTAGTATAGACTGAGACACCCTGAGAATTAGTATGTGGGTGATACTGCATAACAGTGTAGAACATTTCACTGTAGGTTGAAATCCTATTAATGTATTGGAGTTTTTCTCTGAAGAAGGTCTGGTCAACTTCATTTCTTAAGTCAGCTGTTATTTGTAAAGATCTTAAAAGATCTTAGGTTAAAAAAGAGGTATGTGCACAAACTGACTTCTTAAGAATATTCTTCCATTCTTTACATCAGTTCTTTAAAATACTGTATTTGCAGAAGAACTCATCATAATTTTTCTTGCGCAAAGAAAGTCACGTTTTCTGTTAAATGTAGAGTGAAAAGATCAGTTTCCCGGTATGCCTGTGTTATGTTTTACGTCATTTGGGCGCAAAATCCATTGTTACTGTCTACCTCTATTTTGTTAAAAGTACTAATAAGATTCTTCTTTTCTGAGCGTATGTAGTTAACTTTGCAGTAATTAATCAGCTGTTCTCAGTCTTTGGTTACTGGTCCTTTATTAAAGGCTTTCAGAAATTTGTACTTTCATAACCTTTTTTTTTCCCATGGAAATCTTCATATGGAAAGATCCCAACATTATATTAGTACTTGATCTTAAGTACTGTAGCGTAGCCAATATTCCCAGCAATAAATATTGCAAGATACTGTATGAAAATTTGTGAGAGAATAGCAAATAATCTGAGTACATAAAATTGTGTGTCCGTAGATATGTTTATTCAAAGAAAATGGCGGGGGGATAGGGGGGGACGAGGGATCAACAGCCATTCTGTTGCCTTCAAGAACGTCGTCCAAGTCCAGAGGTATGTGCTTTATTCCAAAGATGATTCTTCTCAGGTTTCTTAAGGCAGCTTGGTTAGGACAATTCAGCCTTGTGATCTGTGACCATACAGAAGGAAGGAAGGTGGAAGATGGACTTTGCTTTTGTTTTTGCCTTTCTTGTCATATGCTTGGATTTCTGTCAGAGAAGAGGACAAAGGCCTAACACCAGCTGCAGGAGTCTGAATGCACGTGGAAAGTTCAACCTAGGGCTTGAAATTGAGGACAGAGGCAGTAGCTGGAATGGGCACCTGCTGCCTTCCATTGTTTGCTCTGCAGTGACACTGAAGTTCCTGGTACCAGGCTGGTGATACTCGGTGCTGGGAAAGCGACCAGATGTCAGCAGAGGAGCTGCAACTGGTATCGTTTCGGTGTGAATCTGAATATCCACCAGACTACAGTTGTCCATGAAGAGCTGTGAGCTGGTAGGGGCTGGCTTCTGCTTGGAGTGTTGTTTCATGCAGGTGTGTTAACGTTCCAAAGACAAATCCTGTCTAGTCAGAATGCTTATTGGAATGGTTTTAGTGGTCTGTATGCATGCTAATGCACAAAGTAGTGTCACAGTGTGCTAAGGCATGTTTTAACACAATTCTAGATGTACACAAGCTTTATGGTTGTTACTGGGATCTTTTAGTAGCTAAACTCGAGCAGGGAGGATGCGGCTGGGGCGCTGCTGGAACAGTCTCTGGATGCTGAAGAATGGATGTGGGACAAGTTATGTGTAAGTGCTTCGTTCCCGTTTTTAGGAGCTCCCTTTCCTTGCAGCTCTGCGTCACTCAGCCTTTTACTGCGTGTCCAAAGCGGCACTCGTTGCGTGCTCAGCAGCCCTGGGCGAGGAGGAGACCGGTCGGACGGTGTTTGACTCCGTTTGCGGCGGGGGGGCGGGTGGCGCAGGGCGCGCATGCCCCGTCAGCAGCAGCCGCGGGGTGGGGGTGTGGGAGCTGGGCGCGGGCGCCGCCATTTTTGGGGGTTGCGGTGGGCGGTCTCCCCGCACGGTGGCCGTTCGAGGCGACGCGGCGATGTTGAAAGAAAGCAGTAAGGCGGGCGCGTGTAGGCGGGAGGCCGCCTCGGCCACCTCGGAGTCCTATACCGGCCGCTGCTCTTCCACGTCGGGGTTGGGAGGGCCAGCGGAGCGGCCGCCCCGCTATACCCTTGGGCTGCTGCAGACGCCGCGCAGCACGACGGGCAGCACCGGAGATCTCTCCAGCGGCGTGGCGAGGCCGGGCAGCTCCAGCGGGGAGGGCCTCGCTCCCAGCCGAGTTGCCGGGGTGAAGGCGCCGGTTTCGGGAAGAGAAGGTGGGGTGCGGCGTTGCCCTCTCTGTCTGGGTCCTGGCCCCTTTCTTCTGTCGCCCTGCCCTCTGTTTCGGTCGGGCTTCGAAAGGGCTGTTACACGCGGTGGTTGCTTGAGGACGGGCAGCAGCCGCATCTCTAGGCGACCTTTCTCTCCCCCCCGCCTTCAGCCCATCAGAACAATGCTAGTCGTTCTTCACACTTCTTTAAATAAATCTTCATTATTTTCTTTATGTGAGATGTATAGATAGCATTATCTCGGTTCGCTGGTGGTGTCAATAAATTGGTTTGAATTGCAACACAGTATTGCTTCACTAGAGACCTGAACAGTGTTCAGGTGGGTATGGGGTTTGGGTTTAATTTTTTTGGTTGGTTGGTTTCTGGTTTTTGGTTGGGGTGTTGGTTTTGTGATGTGTGTGGGTTTTTTGTTTTGGGGTTTTTTTTTGGGGGGGGGGTTGTGTTTGGTGGTTTTTTTGGGTTTTTTTGAGTAGTTTTAAGTTCTGATATCTGCTGTGTGTTGTAAGGATGTTGGGGTCCTAAAATGTGACATTGCTATTTCCATCCTCCACATAAAACTGCTGTTTACCCTGGGCTGCTGGTTCCTCCTGAGGACGAGGCCCCTCAGCTTCTGACTGCTGAACATGTGTGCACCAGCCAGTTCATAGATTTTGATCCTACCATCAATCTCTGTATTTTTGGCACAAAACAAAAAAAATGGTTCGAATTGTATTTTTTCCAGTGGAAAAAACTATAAAAGGAGCTGGAAATTATTTTAACACTTGTTTAAATGCATTCTGAAGTATATACATCTTCATTACACGTCAGCTGTGAGGAAGGTAACGCAGTTGTGGATAATGTGCATGATCAGTCATGAATCCTAAAAAATGCCAAACAACAAACAAATAAACCTTAGAATTTCAATTTGAGTAGGGCATAACTTGTTAAGTGCTGTTTTTAAAAAATACCCATAGATTATTTGGTTCATCTGGTCTTTAAAATTACATTTTTCCCCATGTTATGCCAGGTTCAGTGCATTCTAAGATAATAGCAAAGTCTTTTCTGCCAAACTTCTGAGTGAACTTATGCCAAAACCTAAGTGAATGATTTTTAAGAAAACATCTCTATGCATTGCAGTGCTGATTTGTCCACTCTTAAAAACCAACCAACCAACCAAAAACCCCAAACAAAACAGTCTGAACTAATGATGGGGGTTTTTTGGTTTTTTTTTCTGATGTCACAGTTTTGTAAGATCTAAAAAAACCAAACAATATTGTCAATATTTTTGTACCAACCATGAGGAAATGTCATGCAGTTAATGGGTCATCTGAGGACAGTACTGAAGTGTTCTGTCTTGTAGATCAATTTTTAATTTAATAGAAGGAACAGAAACATTTGGGCTTGCATGTCTCTGAATACCTGGAATTTTGTAATTGTTAAGTGGAAAAACTCTGTTTCTATTTTAATTCATTTTTATGCAATTTACAGCAATTATTCAAGCTAGATTAAGGGTATTATCCTTATTTATTTATATTATTTATATATTATTTAGTCATATCAAGAGAATTGAAAATAAATAAAATATTTTAAATAATTTATTGAAACAAAAAAATGATCTGAGAGATTTTGCAGACTTAAAAATAGAGATAAATAAGAAGATACATGTATAAAAGAAACTGCAGATAACAAATACGTCCCAGATTATTGTATGATTTCTGAGTGCTCCCCATAAATTCAAAGGGAGATCATTCTCAAGCGGAGGAGGTTTTGAGCATGGTTCTTTGTTTTCTTTTATTAAAAAAAGAATGCTCAGCTTCAAAAATAAGTAAATAAAATCCATAAACACGTGCAGTTTCAGGTACAGATTTAAAAACTGACAGGCAAATGTAAGATGGAGCTGACACCGCATTCATAACTGTAGGATACATTAGAATATGAAATTATGTGTGGTACAGTGATTTCTATTGTAGCATTTCAGCCTAACAATGCAAACAATGGTTTTCATTGGTGCTGCAAGTTATGTCATTGTGGAAAATAAACATTGGTAAAAGTTTGATTTCAAAACAGACTGATTTTTATTTCATGCTTTGGAGAGCTTCTATGACATTAAAGGTTGTTGCTTGGATATCTGTTTAGTAAGAAAAATAAAGTTTTCAAAGCGGTATGTTTATGTATTGCTTTCTGAATAAAAATAGTTGTGTTTTTTTTTTTTTTTCCCCTCCCCCTTTCAGAATCATATTTTGGGGACAAAAGTTCTTGTGTAGAAAACACCAGCACACTGAATCTCACGAGTTCTTCTGTGCAAGGCCTGAATAGCGCATGTGTAGGAAGAACACCCCTCTCTTCTAGCAGATCTGTTTGCGGAAGCCATACCCCTCTTATGGGATATTCAGGTAGGATTAACAGCTATTAAAGGAAATAGTCCTACTTACATTTCTTACATTATTTTATTAAGCACACTTTATTTTTTAATGTGATCCAGTAAGATACTGAAATAGATTCAAAACACAAAACATAGTGTGTTTTGTACTACAGAGGATGCTTGCCAATGCAAGATGCACCCATAGGGGAAAATACTACATTAGATACTCGAGTAGATGTTTTGGTATTGCAACCTCTTGTCACTTACTCTGCACTCATGTATAAATTACCACCGTAGTTAGAATTCAAGCTTTTTTCAGATTGTCCAAAATTTTTGTGGCCGTGTTGGTTTGTGTGGTGGCTGAAGATCCCAAATGTATGCACATTGCTAATCAAGGTGTCTTCTTAGGCTTGTTGTAAATGCTTTGTATATGGTATATCATGATGTCATTCTCAAGTCTCTTCATGCAAGTTTTGCGTGGTTTATGTTGGTATCTTCAAAGGTATAGAACACTAGATCTTCAGAGGAACGCTCACCTATTGGGTATGAGCTGTTTATGAACAAAGTTGTGTTACAGGTTAATGATGCCTTGTGCCACGTTATGTGTATCTCTGTGCACAGGTAGCGCAGAAGTAATGGAATTCAAAGTTCTTTCACTGTCTGATTAATCATCAGCTCAGTCTTTAGTGTTCTTAAAGTTGTTTAATGGTAATTCTTTGAAGCAATGAAATTATGTAAAAATTTATATGAAAAAATTACCTATTCCTGGTAAGAATATAAGCTGGCTCTCCACTCGCCACTGAATTACTGTTTAGCAAAATGTAAGTATCATGAAGTGTGTGATTTCCTACAGCTGTTGTGGTGCAGTTTTCTTTGTGACTGCTCGAGGAATTGGAGAATCGGAGTAACTATGATGTTGAAACCCACAGAGCAGATTTCCCTAAACGTTATGCAACTTAACAGTGAAACAAAGTCACATCTTCAGCTTCCTTTGATTTTGCGTGTGTATTCTTTAGCCTGGAGAAGTTGGTTTTTGCTGTTTTGTATGTGACAGTCCTTAATCAATCCTTCACTGATCCGTAATGACTACAGTGTATCCAGAATCTCACATTCTGCTACATAGCAAAGTGTATGTAGCAGCTGCATTCCATAGTGTGATAATTACTTCAGTATTGGTCAGCAAGTTACACACTTGCTTGTTTGAATAGCACAGTCTCATAGTCTTTGGTCGCAGATTTCCGAACAAAACAGTGTTAGTAGCTTCTCCAGTAGAATTTGGAAGAATGCAATACCATTTTGTAAATATGAAACAAAAATTAGCTGAGATACCAAAAGAAGCAGTGTATACATGTTTTTGGTTTTTCATAGACTAGGAGAATTTCAGTACACCAAATAAAATGGCATCACCTCATTAGTTAGTGTCATATTTAGGAAGTACTGTGACTTAGCAGTCAAGAGCAGTGCTTCTTACATGTGGAACATAATTTGGTGTGTGGGGACTTCGTTACTATTGGTTAGACGTGTTGTTGCACTGATTTGTGATGGCATGCACCCAGAGCAAAGTTGGGGATAAGTGGGAGGGCCAGCTCATTTCGTTCAACTTCTTATCACCCCAGTCTGATTGCAGATGATACCTCATCTCTGAGACTGTTAACTTCCCGGCTCACAGCTTAGCTTTTAGGTGCCAGAAGAGTAATGCTAGGAGACAGCTGGGTTTGGAGTTGGTGCTAGTTAAACTTCTGTTTATTAGCAAAAGTGGTATGAAGTACTGTATGAAGTGGTGTGGGAACAGTGAGGTGAAGGAATGTGTCAACATTTGTCTCCAGTCAACTATACTGCATTAAACCATAGTTGAACAAAAAAAAGGCCCATTTTTGAAATTAGCTGTTTGGCTGAATGATATGAGATGGGGAATCACCCGTCTGTTCAGGTTAGATATAAACATCAGGTTTATTGTAGGTCTGTAGTACAATCCCAAAGTAGATTTGCTGTGTTGTATTGGGCAAATTGCTAAAGCAGTTGGGTCAGTGGTTTTATCTACGTGGGGGGAAAAAAAAGAGACTAGGTAAGAAAATGAGGGTTAGCATCTTCAGAAAGGAAGACATTAGGCGTAAAGGAGCTTAATTTTAATTTTCACACTTGGTCTTTGCAAGGGGTGTCTTGGAGAGATAGCTGGATATTTGAAGAAGGAGATGACATTGGTTGAGGTTGTGATGATATTTGGGAAAATGCAAGCCAAAACAATTTTCAGATGCAAAAAATGATAAAAACTACTCCACACCAAAATAAAAATCCTATTACTGGGACTCAAGCATACTATAGATATAGATATTAGTATAGTTTAGCATTAAATCAGGTGACATATATATGTATGTAAGGACATTTGTTTTCCCTAACTTGACGAGATCTAAACAACCTCGATCAGAGTTGTGCCTTTAGTGGAATATTAAGTTACAGTATCTCTCTGCAATTAATACACCTGATTCGAACTAATGGTAATAGCTATGCATCATTTGAATTTAAATGGCAAGTGTTTAATAATAGCCATGCCTTTTGGCATGTAGTAAACATCGGTTTTTTGTTTAGCACGGAGGTAGTGACTCAGAAAGTGTTTTCAGTTGCAACAGAGATGTGATTAGTTCTGACAATCTTAAATGAATGCATTCAGTCAGTCTTTTAATGTAAGAGTGTGATGTTCATACTTTGGAAAGTGCCTTGCCTGTGTGGTGTGGCAAGTGAGGAGTTCAACAACCAGGATTTTTAATTTTTAGTGGAGTTTGTTAAATGGAATGGGATTTCCACGGATATGGGAATACAAAAACATATTTCACTTGGGATGACAAAGAATGATTCTGTGAAAGTAAAGTAGTGGCTTGTAACCGAATATATGCAACTGTTTTACAGTTACATCCTCATCTGCAGTCTCTGCTCATACTGCTGCGTCAGTTATTGTAGCTGTTGTAGAAGGAAGAGGCCTTGCCAGAGGTGAAGTAGGAATGGCCAGTATTGACTTAAAAAATCCTGAGGTGATATTATCACAGTTTTCAGACAATACAACTTATGCCAAGGTATTGTTGCATATACTTAATTGCTGTGTCCCTTACAGGCTAATTATGACTTTCTTCCTTAAATAAGCTTATGACTAATGGGAAGTTAATAGTTTGTAGAAGAAATTTCTCAAAAGTGAAAGTAATAAGTTCTAGAAAATGTGCAGTGTTGAAAGGACTATTTTCCTTACTGTGCCTCAGATTTTAGATAAAGGGGAAAGAATGTTCTGCAAAAGAAAAATAGCCTTTGCAAAAACCAGTGTGTCTGAATTGTGAGGGAGTGAGATGCCTGCTTTTGAAGATCATTGGGTAATACGTGGTAATAGAACTTGCAAATATTTTTCATCAGGCAGAACAACTCTGAGAGCAGAACTGCATAAATTTGGGTGGAAGGGTAGAGTAACTGTAGGCCTGGCTTTGTTTGATTGCATAAATATTCCATCTCAGTCAGCTTGAAATGAAATTCACTCCATTTACAGCCAAGTGTTCTGAATGCAGAACTGAATATCTTAATTTGGAGAGTAATCTCTTTGCTTTATGCAATGCAAGCATTAGTAAAACATCTAATGGTTTTGTTGTAGTTATGCATGCTAGAAAATAACGTGGCTTGTAGGATCTTTGCAATATTTGAAGAAATAAAAGCTAAATTTAATTAGGAGAATAAATAGCTATGACTCAGGATATAAACAGCTATCAAATCTATTTACTAAAATATATGTTGTCTAATGTAAATTTTTTTTTTTTTTTTTTTTAAATCAGCAGTGCCAATAAAGCTTATCCTGATCTTGACACACACAGGTACATATTAAACCTGGCAGATACAGAAGTACTTCTGTAACACACAGTACTAAAAATCCAAATGAGATGTGTACCTTGAAAATGTGGGTACATGGGAAAATGTCGAGGTTCAGATGATGATGTGGCAACTTAAATAACCATTCTCTTAAAGGTGTGGAAGTGAAAAATTGATCTGCTAGTACCTAGGAAAAAACCCAGTCCTATGTAAGCAAAAGAATGTTAAGACTAGAATCTTGCAAGGAAATGTCGGATTAATTTTATGGAAGTTGTTTAATGGTTCCATAAGGATTGCAGTTACTTCTAAGGGTAAAAGGCGTTCTTTTTAGCTAGCAGTACCTGTGTTTATAGTCTAGAGTCTCCTCTGTTCTACTGTGTGAAGGTTAAGAACTGTGTTACTGTCCCATGAAATCTATCTTTGTCAAACGGGGAAGTATTTCAGCTGCCCAAACTCCTTCCCTATCCCTTTACTTTTGATTTCATCTTGCGTTTAATGATAAAATACTATTACCTCTCTTAAGACTTTCATACTTTGTCTTTAAATTATGATAACGCGACTTTCTTCTCTGTTACTCAGGCTTGTGACTTGTTAAGTTTACATCTTCTATTACTGCTTGTCAGTCCTTGGTCAGATTATTCAATGTTTTCCTCCGTTACCATTCTAAGAGATGACATTTTTATTTTTATACGTATCTTTCTGTTTTTCCATTTAGATTACTGAGTTCTTCGTTCCGTGGGCATACCTGATACTGTATTGACCATCCAGTCAAAAAAACCCCGAAACCCCAAAGAAAGAACCCCAAAACAAAACAACTCAACTCCCAAAACTTCTCCCCAGATGCACTACATGGCTTAGTTTGGTATCTCATTCTTTAACACATTTAACAGTACTGCCTTATCTGCTGATCAGCTGCTTTTTTACAGTGTCACTATCCGTGTTTTGCTAGTGATGGATATCAAGCTTATTTTATTTTTCTTGTGCACCCTTTTATTTTTGAATGTTCTGTAAATTAATTCATTGAAGTTTTCTTGTATTCTTTAAGTTCCTCAAGGTTTGCCTTGTCTGTGATGCCTCTGAGAAAAACTTCCTAATGATTACAAGACATGACGGGCAGCAGCAGCTCTCTCTCCCATCCTGCAATACCGTTACCCTATGTATTTCGTGTATGGTTTTTTATGCTTGTTCACCTTTCCATTGTTACCTGTCCCTTCTATCACATCTTAACTTCTAAGCACTTAAAGGACAGTCTGTTTTATCATGTTTCTTCCTTGAGAATTTGTGGATGATGATATAAATGCATAGTGATGTTTGTCCTCTTATATGGTAAACAAATAGAAAAGCATGTAGTGTACTTTGAATCCCTGCAGCAGGTGTGTAAAACTGAGAGAAATGTTATAAGAGGAGGTTACAAGAAAGCCTAAAGCAAGTCTCAATCAAAAGATTATTAATATTCAGACATGTTACATTTCTTCAGCTTCCAGAGCACCATTAACTTTACAGCTGCAAGCCCAGAAAGCTGCTATCTGTTGAAAATAAGTCCTTCTCCCATCTTATCCATGGAATATAGTTCTGGCTATTTATCTCTTGCTGTGATGACAAGCATGTTTTGGTGTTTAAGTAACAGGGAATAGATACCTGTATTTTTTTGTTAATGTGGTTTTATGTATATTTAGATACCCGTATCTATAGATACAGATAGATTTGACTCGGTGTAGAACTCAGCAGAAAGTTTGGTCTTTATTTACAAGACTGGGACTGTGATTTTTAAAATACAAGGGTGCTGTAATTCTTCATTGCAGGTTCATATTTTAGATTATATATGGATTTTCATTGATTTTTTTTTTTTTTTTTTGTTTAGGTTATTACTAAGCTCAAGATTTTAACACCGCTAGAAATCATAATGTCAAACACTGCTTGTGATGCAGGGAACACAACAAAATTGTTCAGTCTGATAACAGAACATTTCAAGGTAAGCTCTTAAATTTCGTTCCATATTTTAGAGTTCAGTCATATTTTAGAGTGCAGTCAGGTTTTGTGTGGTTTATAATGTTTGGGCCTAATTTTACCATGGTAAAGAATAATCTAAATGCAGTTCCAACACTACTCTAAATCTAATCTGAACAATTGCAGGGATAAGTATATTACTGATTAAAGCCACAAGTTTTGAATTTGTGATATTGAAATAATTTGAGCAATACTGAACCTAGGAAAGACTCAGAGGTTAAAAAATCAAGCAGTTTCCTCTGCTCCTTTTTTGTTCTCTCAACCTGATAAATAGATGGGGCTAATGTATCACAGAATAGGAGAAAGCACCGCAGGGTGAAAGAGCACCAGATAACTAGTGTATGTAATTTATTAGTTTCAAAGCCTCGGAAGTTTTTAAAAAACCCCGTATTGAATACTGGTTTAATTGCTCCCATGTCTGTACTACTGATGGCCTCTTCACGAGTCCTTTTCTACTTCCTGACCTCTCCTCTTTGTTTTGCGTACACCGCTTGCACATCCCACACATTCCATTACATTGATCCGCGTATCTTTATTGCCAGTTTACCATTGAGAGCTTGATAATGATCCCTCGGACTTAAGCCTTGGCAAGAAAAAAGTACTGTCTGAATGTCAGCATTGATGCTAGCATGAAAATAACTTTCTGTAAAGTCGTTAATTTTAACCAAATCTAAGTTCTTTGGCTCATTCTTGAGAGCAAGAGCAATATCCAAGAAAAAACCTACGTTAATTTGCCCAAACCAGTAGTATGAGCCTTTTTATATGAACTCCTTACCAAAGAGAAGGAAAGATGAGTGACAGAAGCGTGGCTTGCTTGTGCTAATAAGCTAGAATGAATACTTATACAGGTTGCAGAACCAAATGATAGATTTTCTTGGAAACACTTATCACTAGAAAAATGCCTGATGATAAAATCTCTGTAACTTTTAAAACTGTCTGCTTTTCCCCCCATCTTCACAGAATGTGACCTTTACAACTGTGCAAAGAAAATACTTCAACGAAACTAAGGGTTTGGAATACATAGAACAATTGTGTGCATCTGAATTCAGCACCATTTTCATGGAGGTTCAGTCAAAGTATGTTTAAATAAGGAAAAAGTACACGGTGTTCAGATAAGTTTTTAACAGCTTTTTGCATACTTAGCACACAAGTCTTGTGGCTTGGTGCAAAAGCTAGAAAATCAGAAGAGAGCTGTTCTTTTATTCTGCCCTCCAGTGTTTCTGGTGCATCTAGAAGCTTCAATAGAAAGCCCATTACAGCCTTTTTTGTTTCTTTTAGTTTTCATAGCTTTCCACTTTCTCCTCTTTGTTTTCCTTGTACCAACAATTTTAAGTAGTGGTCCTTGGTGACCTGGGTCTTCAAGTCATGTGCTGAAATATGTATGTTTGAAATACTTGGTATATAGTGTGGGGTGTCAAGTGTACAGACAATCAAACATGAATATTTTATTTACATGCATATATGTGCACTATTCATGGGTTAGTGCATACTTAAAACACACTGCCTTTTCAGTGCTATCAATCGCAGCAGCTGTCAAGCACAAGTGTGAATGTAATTTCTGTAGTGCACCGCTTGGTTTTGTGGTATTTCAATAGCACTATTCAACATTCATTAAAGATTGTTTCTTTCCAAGGTATTACTGTCTTGCAGCTGCTGCAGCTTTGCTAAAATATGTGGAGTTTATTCAAAATTCAGTTTATGCTCCTAAATCGCTCAAGGTGCGTTTCCAGGGGAGTGAGAAAACAGCCATGATAGATTCATCATCGGCACAAAATCTGGAATTAGTGATTAATAACAGAGATTCTCGGTAAGAATATTTAAGTTTACAAATTGCACTTTTATAAAGTTGTATTTCACCAAGTGTTCTTGATGTTTGTGTCAACGAGCTGACCATTATATTTATTTCTGTATGACAGAACTTATATACCATTTAGAGCTTAAAAAAAACACTTGGACAGAGAAATGCATTACAATTCAGCACAAAATTTCTAGCATAGGAATCCCACAAGTGAATTGCAGAAAGAGATGACACACAGTCATCTTTGAATAAAATATAGACATCAGTGTAAACTTACAAATGATGTTGATGCAAAATTTCACAGATTGTGAAATGAAAGAGGCAACATTTCCACAAGAAGTTGCTTATGTTGGATTAAAATGCCTGGGTTTTATTCATTTTACACAGGATAAACAGGCTTGAAACATTGTTTTGTTTTTCTTTAGTTCTAAGGACTAGTGGCAAACAAACAGCTGTGTGGTACTTGGTTGCATGGTTGTTCTCCATGGTTGTTCTCCACAATGAGAACAGTGCTTGGAACATTTCCTTCACCAGGAGTTACTTGCTTTCTAGGCAGAAGGAGCTGCAAGTGTTGCCTTCTCAAGACTCTTACACTTCTGGTTAGAACTGGCTGCCTGCCAAGTTCTGAGATCCACTTCTGTTTTAAGTCCACTCATCACCCTGATCTAAAAAGAAGAGCCTGGAGATTGCTCACTCTCCGAGTGTTACTTGTAAGAGCTTTCTGGTTGGAGGGATATCAGAATCATAAAATGACTTGGATATGAAGGGACCTTTAAAGATCCTCTAGTTCCGAGCTCCCTGCTCTGGGTAGGGACATCTTTGACTAGATCAGCCACCCTTACCCTTCTGCCACTGTTCTTCTATCTTTTTGTCTCGCTCAGCTCTTGCTCTGGTTTTCTCCCTGGTTTTCTCTTCTTGTGGGGATCACAGAGTACACAGTTAGATCTGTTCTTCAGAAGTGGGAGGTAACTATAGTTTCTTTCTATTCATCTGCCATGCTTTGCCCCCAGTTCCTTCTTGTTTGCTCCATTGCTTCATATGTAACTGCAGGAGCCAGCCTGTAGGATTGGCACCCTCAGAGCAATATTTCCCTGAAAGCTGCTCTAATTTGACAGATCGCTTTTGAGAGGAGGGAGGATGAACTGAGCAACAGTAAAGTGCATAAAGGTTTGCTGCCCTTTTTTTTTAGCATTATAGCTGCGCAATTTTTTCTGACCCAGTGGCAAGTTTGAATCAGACCAGACAGAGCTATTTCCATTACATAAATATTACCCCTAAAGCCTGGTTAGATATCTTTGCATCAGATATTAACAGGTAAATGTTAATAGTACAGGCACACACCAGAAACACCTAAATCAAGGTCTTGTGGCAGTATCTGGAGGGGCTTGTCTCTTTTCATTTCCTGTATAGGGAAATGAGCCTTGAGTTGCTTAAAGGTAAGCAGTGTGGATGCTATCCCAAATGTAGAGTTCCCATTAAGTGTTGCCATGAATTGCAGCTCATGGTAAGTAAATAATAAAACTGGCTTTGAATTTCACCCTTTTTTTAATTCTCTTGAGTATTGCTTTCTTCTTTTGGACCATGGTATTTCAGGAGTTTCTGTACTGTCTAGCTATCTTTATGCTGTTTGATATCAGATTTCTTCCTATTCAAGTTCTACTTTCGATCACAGTGTTTATGTGGCCTTCTTTCAAGCCAGTAGCATTAAAGGTTTCAGGTTTCTAAAACTGTTTAGGTATGTACTAGATGTAAATGTTATAGGCTGTTTATTTTAAACAGATAGAATCAGCCCTTAAGTGTGAGGCACTGGGATGCAACATGTAAAAGCCATGAACATGAGAATACTATTTACAAATCATAAGCATGTTATTTGGCTCCTGTAATGACTGTAAGTCAGTTCTTTAAAAAATAAATCCAAAACTTATTTCTCTCTTGGACTTGTAAGTATTTGAAATAATTTTCAGAAATGTATTTTAGTGAAAATGTTCGATTAGTGTTTGATCTCAGACTCTAATTTGCCTCCTTCTGTTGGGTTTGTTTGGTTTTAATTATCTCAACTGAGAGGAAAAATGTGAACTGCACCACTGCAGTAGGAATGGTATACTACCACAAAAAATGAAGAAAATACTGAGTACAAATGAATTTCTGTACTTAGGAAAATGATATAATGAGGGCTAATATTACATTAAATTGCATTAAATTGCCTGACTTCCTAAACTGCTGTAGTTCATATAATGCACATGGCACACAGGGAGGTGCTAAGCATCCTAAAAGCATGTCTCAAATTTGTAAGGTACTCTTACCTGAAAATGTCCTTGACATTTACCATCTTTGTGAGTGTATTCTTCACATCCATTTTGTTTTCAAAGGAATGGTCACACGCTTTTCGGTGTACTAAATTACACCAAAACTCCGGGTGGAAGTCGAAGACTTAGATCCAGTATCCTGGAGCCACTAGTAGATGCCGAAACAATTAACACAAGACTGGACTGTGTTCAGGAATTACTCCAGGATGAGGAGCTCTTTTTTGGTCTTCAAGCAGGTAGCAGGTTTTTTTTTAATTCATAGTATTATATTTCTTTTTAAACATTTATTTCTGATCAATGAAAGTATGCGGGGTGACTTAATATGTTTGAAAAGTTGGGGTTTTATGATTGTCAGGTGACATAGAGTGGACACTTAATTTTTGAAGTAGTCTTTATTTGATAGTGATGTTTTTCTCAAGTATTTTGCTAAGAAAAGTTAATTTCTCTGCTAAAGTGGATAGCAGTCAGTAGGCCAATAGCTTTTCAAAGAGTTTGACTTTTCACCTCTGTGGCTAGATACACACTATGTTGGAAGAATACAAGTATGTATACTGTATACATTAAAAACAAAGGTGTCACTTCTGTAATACTTGTTGTGTATGCATGTTCTTTTGTCATTGCTCCATAAAGCAGTGGTCCAGACAAATGTAAGATAAAGACAATACCAGAATATGAGTTAGTCCACCTGAAGTTGGATCATGTAATCCTAATCACAGAAGAAATATGATTCAATCTAACAAAAAGAATATTGCTGAATTGATATATGACCTCCTGTACAATAATCACTACATGCTTAGATATAGTAAATAATTGAGATGGCAGCTATTTTTAACCCATTTTTTAACCTGATAATTTCTGAAGATAGAATGAAAGAAAAACGTTAACATAAGTATTACGAAGTAAATATATGCATGTAAAAAAATCGATTTTATTGTAATTACAGTTCAATTTCTGTTCTGTACTTTTGTTTTACAGTTATCTCAAAATTCCTGGATACAGAACAACTACTTTCAGTTTTGGTACAAATTCCAAAGCAGGACACAGTATGTTTAGAAATACACTTCAGATGATCAGTTGTCTGGCTAAAATGTGCAATATATAAATGTGATATCTATAAATATGTATGATACGATAAGAAAAAGACTGTGCCTTAAAACCACATGGAATAATGCTATCGCAGATTGAGAGTAGATCTTATTTTACAGCAGTAGAGGATTCTCATAGAAGAATGTTAGAAAAATTTGCATTTGCTTCAATATCACATTCGTCTAAAGTTATGCAAATTGACTTCAAAACTGTTTACTTTTTCATCACTCCCCGCCTTTATTCTTCATACGTGTACATCCTGTTTGACAGTACTAGGATGAGAGAGAGGAATTTTCTTCACATCAGCCTAAGAGGAAAAAGCGTATAACAGAAATTTACTCTCTTATTTTTGGAGGTTGATACAGTTTTTGATAGCCTAAAGAAAATGAAGCATCTTTCTTACTAGAAAATAAATAATTTCTTAATTTTCATGTAATACAAATCAATAGAAATTAGTCTTTATTGCCTGAAAAATTGTTTTGAGAAAGGTTCTCAGGAGGCATTCTGGCTTTGCTCGGCTCTGCTTACAAAACAGATGAACTAAGTCAGTCGCGTAAGCATACAAAGCCACAAATGGAACTTACCTGTTAGTTTCCGAGGCACAGACGCTGTGTGAGCTAAGTGCAACTTTTTCATGCAGGGGTTAAGTGTATCCTCTGAACAACAATGAGCTGACAGAAAACAATATACTCACTCGCATAGCATAAGCAGTACCAAATGAGGCAGAAGTTTCCCCTGCTCTGACTGTTCTCAAAAGCAGAGAACCTTATGTCTCAAACACATAACAGAGAGATCTCTAGGTCATGGATAGTATTTGGAGGTCCTCTGTGCATCCTGTTCTCAACTTGACCTGTGCTTCTCTGTTAACCTTTGAATGCAAGGGATAAGTAATGTATTGGAGAAATGATTACTCTTGACTTTTCTCATGGTCCTGTTTTACAGATTGAAAGAGTACCCTGCTTTTACCTGTTACATTAAATTACATATCTTACAAGGCAGACCAAAATGAAATGCAGATAAAAGCAGTTATTCGTAAAAGTATAACTAGACAGTAAAGCTATAAATGCTTAGAATAACCTAGCTTAGTTGAAAGACAAGCAATGCTCTATCTGCTTGTGTTCAGGCTTCAGCAGGAAGGTATTTTATCCCTTACCCGCGTGACAGTGGCAGCCATGGTTTCGGTCTGTGTGAGTGCTATATGCCTCCTGTGGCATCCATTAGAGTGCGTTCAGGAACTCGGCCGACAGAGGCGGCTTCCATCACAGATCACCTTTGGGAAGATTACTGAATATACCTTCAGATTCAGGTTCCTTAGAACCCCTCTTTCCTCCTCAGTATTTTGAATGAATTTCCCCTTTGAAGCCTTTTAGGAGCTTGAGAAAGATTTAATCTTTCACCTTGAAAATCACAGTGTAACATTTTTAACCAGGGAGTAGTTGCGATTAATTAAAGCAAAGTTTCTCTTCCTTCAGTGTAACACGGTGTGTTTGTTAGGCTGGAGGTCAGCTCCTGTTCTTAACTAGTTTGTAAACAAATGTTGGTGAAGATGCCGTAAAGGACAGGCTTGCATTTTAGTCATTAATGAATCTGAAAGAAGTAATAACATTATATGGAAGAGTTACTGACTATGGCTGCATTTGTTCATTTTCTCCCTTTGAGCCTGAAGTGCAGCATGTGCAAAGATCCACTTTTAACACCAATTAAAGTTCCTGTAAGAACTATTTCTAGCAAGGTACACTCTGTGCATACCAGCTCTTCACGTCTGACCATATGTGTCCTTTTGATGTCCAATTTCATCATGGGACTTAGACCCCATATGTATTTGCAGATCATGATTCTTCCATTCATACATACAGCATTGTATAGTCTTGTCTTTTACAGAAAAACAACTTCATATAGAAGGTAAGATAAGGCAAGAGATGCCCTCTACTGCAAGAGTAAAGAGTTGTTATATACAAAGAAGAAAAGATTTCACACAGGGTCGTACTCCTATGTTCGTGTTGAAAACTGACATTAGATTTGCTTCGGAACCAAACAGTGTGCTTATCTGTGTTGGTTTCTTAAAATCCTCTCACACAGTGTATACGTAGTACATATGCTATGCATTACTTATGCTATGCTCTAATATCATCAGCAAAACTCTTTACTGTAAATGTTAACGGGCATAGAAAACAAGGTAGAATGAGTATGTGGACAAAACATGTTTAAGAGCAGTCATTACTGTAAGCAAAACTTTTAAACATTTATTGGAATTGTTTTTAATTACAAGGGTAGATGTTAAAGGATTTAAGTATATTAACCAAGGATAAGTCAACCAAATTGGGTTATGTTGTGTTTAACATCATTTCTGAAAAGGGCTATGCTGCTTAATTATTGTGAATAATGTATTAGATTTGAAAGAGTCTACGAGCTTATAGGGCTTACAGAGCTATGTAGGAGATTAGAGGTTTTCATGGCTTGGGCTAGTCAACCATGATCAGTGTAGACGTATGAAAATATTAGCTACTGATAGGCAAGCTATCACAATAGGCAATGTAAAATTTAGGTAAGCATTTTTTTGTGCAATTACACATCAAGTTATCAAAGTGAGCTTATGAACTATTGTAGCAATTTTTGTTAAAAGTACAAAGGTATTACAGTTAACAGTATGAGTTCTGCTGGGTCTTAAATACTTCTTCAAACAGGCAGACATACAAACACCTCCAGTATTTGTAAAATTTTTCAACAGGTTAAAACTGCTGAATCAAAAATAACTAATCTAATCTACCTGAAACATACTCTAGAACTTGTGGAGCCTCTAAAGGTAAGTTGTGTCATTTTTTTTATAAAGCACAGACTGTTTTGTCCTTATTTTTATACAGTGCAGTTTGTTAAATTTCATAGAATATCTCAAGCTGGAAGGGACCAATAAGTATCATCAAGTCCAAAAAAAAAAAAATAAAAATTTTCTTTATATCTGTCAGAACATGATCTTGCCAACACAGTCTGTTAATTCTTAAGCCAATTGAAAATATGCATTTGAGTCTGATACTCTTAAGAACCGGATTCCTGCCATTACCTGAATAATTGATTTTATAACAGGCATTTAACTGAAACACCTGTTCAGATTATCCAAACACTGATTAGTCTCAGCGAATCTAAGAACTTTGTCCTTTGAAAGGGCTACAGAAAACCCTAACTGTTCATGTCCATATTTTAATCTTCAACAGGCTGCTTTAAGAAGCTGTACCACACCGCTGCTAAAGGCTTACTACAATTCTCTTGAAGATACAAGGTATTTATCAGGGCTAGAAACTCTCATGTTAAGAAGGTGTGTAAGAATAAAGATGTTGCATCTTTGCTTATCTGTAGTTACAGGTATAGCTCAGTTCTTTTGCCTAAAAGTTGCTTTTAATTGTCAAAAAATCTGATTTTCAACTAACAAAAAATACAGGGAACAAAAGCAAACCAGAAAGTTAGTTGTGACACTTCAATTGCTGATGAACTGCACTCCTTTAGAAATAATTCTGAGAAGGCAGAAGTAGTGGTTTCCCAGTGTCTCCATAGCAATACAAAAATCAAGTGTTGCCTGTATCTTTGAGAAATAATTTCTATCTCCCAAACGTTTGAATGAATTCTTTGGTCAGACTTGGCTATAGTTGTACTTCATTGTGAGGCAAATGTAAACATGAAATTTAGTGTTTGGTTTTAACAGTACATAATTTGCTTCAGTAATTTGTAATGCTCTTATTTGTAATTTTGGGATATGATTGCAAATAAAAATAGTAAAGTATTATGTAGCTAATTAGCAATACAACTAATATTGCAGATTTGGAATTATGCTTGAAAAGATTACAACTGTCATTAATGACGACACAAGGTAGACAAAAGGATGTCTGAGTATGAGGACCCAGAAATGCTATGCTGTTAAGCCTAACATCAACGAATTTCTCGACATAGCTCGTAGAACATACACAGAAATTGTTGATGACATAGCAGGTATTTCTAAACCAGGTTTTATTTATTTGGGAGTTCAAAGTACGTTGCACCTGGCATATAGAAGCCATGTAATCCTATCTGTTGTAACCTTCTAATGTGTAAAAAGTATTTACTGTAAACTGATTGACATTGATAAGTAACTGAAGTACCTTTGAGATACATACTGAGATTCTCCTTTTGTAGGTAAAAACTCAGTTTTATTTTAATGAAGTCGAACAATTGTATTGTGGCTCCTATATTTAAAACTCTGTTGATCCTTATCCTCTGAAAGTACAAAAAAGTTAAAGTAACGTAACGGAATTATTCCACCTAAAACATTCTGCATAAAACACATCAATCTTTAGTTTAGCTTCTTGAATTAAAATATCTGACTTCTGTGTTCTTTATATTTTAAGCGGTCTTGATCTTTGGGCTACTTTTTAGCCAAGCTATTAAGAGTTGGAAAACATGAATGAAAGGAATTTTAGCATCGTGACTGTTACTGTGCTTTAGTAATCTTCCCGTTTATCATTAAGTCAAAATAGAAGAAAAAAACCCCTGTCCTGCTGGAATGGATCTCCATTTTTAGTATAAGATGTTGATTTCTAGCTAGAGGACCGTCTTCTTTGTTTACTATGTAATTGGAAACCTAAAAGAGCATCAGAAACTTTAGTATTTCTCGTATGTTCTGAGCTTCCCGTTCCTTTCTAGTCTTACATTCTACATAGTACACAGTGAAAAGTACCGAAGCTATTGTTTTTCATTTCCTAAACCTACCAAAATTTGGTAGCTGCTAGGAATCCAGCATGTGTGAACATCTTCTATGTGCCCATTTTCACTGTAGCCCACATGCTTGCAGAAGGGACTCTTCTCTCTTTTACTTGTTACTGGATTAAACTCTTAAGTGAGTAAGACCGAAATACTGATGTTGTCTGCCTGGGGTTCTGTAAGCCATTGATACAGTCCTCCACAACATCCTTGCTGCTAATGTGGAGAGAGATGGGTTTGGCAGATGGACTAAGGAATGAGAGGTAGATATGAGACGGATAAGGAATTGGCTGGATGGCCACATCCAGTAAGTGACAGTCAGTGGCTCAATGTCCAAGTGGAAAGCAGTAACAAGGGGTGTCCCTCCAGGGTCCATACTAAGACAAATACTATTTACCGTCTTCATCAGTGACATGGACAGTGGGATTGAGTGCACCCTCAGCAAGTTTGTGTACAATACCAAGCTGAGTGGTGCAGTTGATTGGTGGGAGGGAGCAGATGCCATCCACAGTGACCATGACAGGCTTGAGGGTGGACCTGTGAGAATCTCTTGAAGTCCAGCAAGGTCAAGTGCAAGGCCCTGCACCTAGGTCAGGACAGTCCCCCGTATCAATATGGGCTGGGGGAATGAATGGATTGCAGGGGAGGACGTTGGGATACTGGTGGACAAAAAACTGGACATGAGCTGGCAGTGTGTGCTCACAGCTCAGAAAGCAAATCGTGTCCTGGCCTTCGTAAAGAGGAAGCGTGACCAGCAGGTTGAGGAGAGAGATTCTCCCCCTCTCTTCTGCTTGGGCGAGACCCCACTGGA
This sequence comes from Strigops habroptila, assembly GCF_004027225.2. Lineage (NCBI taxonomy): Eukaryota > Metazoa > Chordata > Aves > Psittaciformes > Psittacidae > Strigops > Strigops habroptila. Next base: position 63,458,795 of record NC_044284.2, read on the forward strand.
GTACTGTGTCCAGCTCTGGGTTTCCCAGCACAAGAACAACAGGGACCATCCAGAGGGACCTTGACACCCTTGTGAGGTGGGCCGATGCCAACCTTATGAAGTTTAACCAAGCCAAGTGCAAGGTCCTACACCTGGGTCGGGGCAACCCCAGGCACTGCTACAGGCTGGGCAGAGAAGAGATTCAGAGCAGCCCTGCAGAAAAGGACTTGGGGGTGTTGGTTGACGAGAAGCTTAACATGAGCCAGCAGTGTGCGCTGGCAGCCCAGAAAGCCAACCGCATCCTGGGCTGCATCAAAAGAAGCGTGACCAGCAGGTCAAAGGAGGTGATCCTGCCCCTCTACTCTGCTCTTGTGAGACCTCACTTGGAGTACTGCGTACAGTTCTGGTGTCCTCAACATAAAAAGGACATGGAGCTGTTGGAGCGAGTCCAGAGGAGGGCCACGAAGATGATAAGAGGGCTGGAGCACCTCCCATATGAAGACAGGCTGAGAAAGTTGGGGCTGTTCAGCCTGGAGAAGAGAAGGCTGCGTGGTGACCTCATAGCAGCCTTCCAGTATCTGAAGGGGGTCTACAAGGATGCTGGGGAGGGACTCTTCCTTAGGGACTGTAGTGGTAGGACACGGTCACCAAGAACAACAGGGACCTGTTGGAATGGGTCCAGTGTAGGCCACAAAACTGGTCAGGGGGCTGGAACACCTCTCCTGTGAAGAAAGGCTGAGAGACTAGGCATTACTCAGCCTGGAGAAGAGAGGGCTTCAGGGAGGCCTTCAATATGTAAATGGGGCTTTTCAGAAGGAGGGAGGGAGACTTTTTTTACCAGGGTCTGTGCTAAAAGGACAAGGGGCAATAGTTTTAAACTGAAAGAGGGTAGGTTTAAGTTGAACGTAAGGAAGAAATTTTTTATAATGAGGGCGATGAGATGCTGAAACAGGTTTCTTAGAGAAGTTGTGAATGCCCCTTCATTGGAAGTGTTCAGGGTGAGGTTGGATGGGGCTTAGAGCAACCTGATCTAGTGAAAGATGTCCCTGCCCATGGGAGGGGAGTTGGACTAAATTATCTTTAAAGGTGCCTGCCAACCCAAAGCATTCTGTGATTCTATATCCAGAATGTCCTAAGTTGCTAGTCTATATTTGGAGTGGTTGGAATAGGAGAGTGGGTAAGCTTAGAGCCGTGAGCGGCAGGGAAACACCACTAAGTAACTCCATCATTTCTTCTCAGAGGAGTACTACACCATTACCCTTTTTGCAGTATTCAGGATTCCCGTGATTTAACGCTACATGTTCTTCTATCATCTAACAGTTTCCCACGTACGGTATCTTCTCAGCTAGGAAGAAGATGGATTTAAGGGGGGGATTACAAATGTAAAGCACCACCCTCAGTCTGGGGGAAGAAGATTGCTTAGAATCATGAACCTGTTGAGAACTGAGAGTCCCTGAGTTCATCATACCTCCCTATTGATGAGGCAGTGCTAGGTGCTTGAGCAAACTTTCCTTGCCGTCGTTAGGCCCATGTGGGAGTTGGTCCAATGCATGACCTGCCTTTAAAAACCACATGAAGTTATCTGATTCTCTACTGTACTTTTTTCTCAATAGCTTTATGCAGCCACATTTGTTATATTAATATGTTACTTTAGTAACTCTCAGGAGACCTGCCTCTAAGGCCTTTTGTCATGTTGCTTACCTGACACATTCAGCACCTATAAATCTCATTACCAGTGTGTATCCTTGTACCAACACAAGCATGTATGTGTGTGTATGCACAAGTCTGTATGTAATTTGGGTCCAGTCTGTGTTTGTGGTATATAGGTATGATCGCACAACTTGCAGAAAAGTACAACCTGCCAATGAAAACAAGTTTCAGCTCTGCTCGTGGGTTTTTTATCCAGACGAATGTTGATTGTTCAACATTACCCAATGGCCAACTTCCTTCAGAATTTACAAAGGCATCTGTACTAGATATGTTTTTGCATAATATGTTCGTATACTTAATGTATAAAAAATGTATAATACATTAATAAAGGACACATACGGTGATTTAAGCGACAATTAAAATCATTTCAGTGAAGATATCTAGAAGTAAATGAAGGTGTAATGGGTATGTTTTTACAACTGCCCTATTTCTAATTAATATAGTGAGAAATGTGCAATCACATGCAATTATGTTGTGTATGAAGATAAAGTTATATATCTTGCTGATAACTACATTCTCCTACATGGATTTTTCGTAAAAATGTATACTGAAAAAATGAAACCAGGCATTGTTTCTCCTGCTCCATCCCCCTTCCCTCCCAGATTGTTCCCAGTTTGCTTTTTAGAAACTTATTTTTGGCTTCCGATAATATGGCCAGTTCTTACTGTTGGTTTGTATTCCATGTAGATCACTAAAATGAAAAACACATATAGCTTCACTTCGGCAGATTTAATGAAGATGAATGAAAGATGTCAGGAGTCCCTGAGAGAAATATATCACATGACCTATTTGTAAGACCGTTTAAAACTATTTAATATTTGTTAATTCCATGGGATTCGTCCGATTAACAGCTACTTACACACTTGCTTAAAGGTGGATTTCTGTTCAGTTATGGCCACTTGCAGAAATAATCCAAAGTGACATTTATGACATGTACTTCCTGAGACAAAAAAAAAAAAAATCAAAAGCCAGCCAAACCGCAAAGTGTATATTGTATTAAACGTGATTACAGACATATAGGCACTTCTTAATAAGGGTGGCCATGATATATATTCAGTTTTTATGGGTGAATTATCTATGCAAAATGACACGACGAATGCATTAGGTTTGTAATGCAGAATCCTTGCATTTACAGTAGAACTGTCTGTTTCTGTATTTTGCCCTTGCTGCTGTCATGTTGCTCTGCTGTCTGCTTCAGGAAACTCACTAAGCATAACATTGCATGTCAATTTTATGGAAATTCTTTCTAGAAACCGTATGGGGTTTTTATTAACATGAAGGCCTAAGGGAATTAGAGTCGCATTTGATGTGTTAATAAAATATACTTGTTTCCATAGCTGTATTTTTAGTTCATTCTCTTTGTGAAGGTTTCTTAAGAGCTGTTGGTATTGGAGCTATGTGTCTTCTGTCTGATAGCAGAATTTAATCTGACATGATGGTATAAGGTCTTAATTTGCTTCAAAGAAATGTATGCATTTGCTTGCATCTGGCAGAGATGATTGCATTTTATCAGTAACCACCTATCCTAATGTATGCAGTATGAACATTTTTAACTTGCTTTGTTTCTGTAAGTTGTATAAAGAGACAGTATGTACTGTGGAACAACTAAATCGGTGTCTTATTTCAGAATAGTGTGTAAGCTACTGAATGAGATCTATGAACACATTCATTGCCTATACAAGCTGTCTGACATTGTGTCCATGCTGGATATGCTGCTTTCATTTGCCCATGCCTGCACCCTTTCTGATTATGGTAAGTTTCTTCTTTGATTCTGTCATGGGCCAGATAAAGTCCCTTCTGTTGGAGAATATCCAGGCTGTTTTGTCTAGTTCTCCAATTGCTAGGTCCACGTAAGTTCTTTTTCTAGGTCTCGGTAGACTTCACGTGAGTGCCTCTGGCCTATCCTTGCCAGTTTTGTGCTGATGTTCTTTCCATTTATTGAAATTACATTCTGCCATTTAGATTCTGTAAGCCTTCACAGAAAACTGTTTTGGCACTTCTCGCTTGAAGTCTGCTCCATTTAAGCAGACCACCAAATTTGGCAGCGCTTCTTTGTTAGCCTGGGGTACTGCCATTGAGGTGGACAAAGAGGACATAGAGAACAGGTTCAGAGAAGAACTGTATTCTGACAGAAATGCATACAGATAGTCCCAGTATCAAGTGGATCTGTGTAGGCATAGTACACACCCAGATAATCAATGCAATAACATAGAACAGAAGTAGAAGGAATGCTAGTTCCTTGTTTCCTGTGCTTGTATAACTAGGTACATATGTCGTAGTAGCAGAGTTGATGACCCCTGTACTTGATGTGCTCACAGCAGTATAAAAATAAATTATGAAAAATACATTAGTCGTGAAACTGGCTTTCAGGTTTCCTGTTTTAATTACTTTTCAAGTTTTGCTCTTTATATTTTTCTTTATTCTTGGAGTCTAACCATACTTGCTACAGAACACAAACACAATGTTGATTTAGAAGCGAAGTGTTATGGGATTCTTTCTGTAGTAACAAGTCGTGAAGATTTGCATGACAGTCAGAATCTGTACCTGAAAGTGGCTGGTAATTCTTCCCAAGTGCTGCATGTTAGTCTTGCTCGCTACAGGAAAGTAAAAATCAGGGAATCGAGCCAGAGTTTGGCTTTTGCTCTGCAAGAATGACTTTGTTTCAGAACGCGCTAGTTGAAAAATATGAAGCTTTCCATACCAACTCTGCAGTGCTCTGTATCCTTTTTCTCCTTTAGTTCGTCCAGAATTTACAGATACTTTAGCCATCAAGCAGGGATGGCATCCCATTCTTGAAAAGATAGCTGTGGAAAAACCTGTGCCTAACCATACATACTCGACAGAGGGTAACAACTTTGTCATTATTACGGGACCAAATATGAGTGGAAAATCAACGTACCTAAAACAGATTGCTCTTTGTCAAATTATGGCACAGATTGGTGAGTGAAAATGTACCATGTTAGTAATCTTCTGTAGACAGTTGTTTTCTAATTAAAAATACTTATGAGGTTGAATGATTTGGCTTTGAGAGTAAGATTCTGTCTAAATAGTACCAGGTGTTTTTTAGTTTGCTTGCTCCTACCAGCTCTTTTGTTGCTGACGGAAGCCACTGCAAGGTTTTGGGTCTGCCATTGGCCCTGTTTGTGTATCTGGAAGCCTCCCCAGTCTGTCTTTAGGAGAGGTGCAGTTGTATGCTTTAGTTCTTTGGAGCCCCTTAACCCAGTCACGCACCTTATATTGGACTGATAGCGAGCGTCCTTGAAGCGTGCTCATCAAGCTATGTACGTCTTGGTAATCCAAAAGGAACGTGAGGAGTTCGTGAGTATAGGGATGAGCCTCAGCTAGACTCCTCATGTTTTTTGCCTTACAGATAAAGGTAACCACCTGTTCCACAGCAGGCTGGTAGCACAGAAGAAACACCTTAATAGGCTGACCCTGTCTCTACTAGAATGAAATTACTTGGCAGTGGTGAATAAAATTTGTCTGCCATGTGTTTGTGGGTGCAGTCCCCAACAACTGCAAGTTCTTCAGGAATTGCTCTCAAAAAACAGGAGTTTAATATGAATAATGGAGAGTGTAAAGTCTTTGTCAGGTTTCCTGTTCTTTTCTATTCAAGAAGACTAATGAGCCTTGAAGTTTCATAAAGGCACTATAATCTTGTTTTGGGGAAACTAAGATTCGTTGGGATTAATAACTCAATGGTTACAGAAATGTAGATTCATCCTAGTGTTACTCTCACTTTTTTTGTATCAGTCTAAAGGGCTGATACACAGCTTCAGGCATATGATTTCTTAAGGTTTTACAGATAAACTTCTTTAATTATGTTATCTGTATAATAATATTTTCTTACAAAGTAGTGGTAGAACATAATCTTATGAAACTTTATCAAATAAGATGCATTCTCTACAGTGCACAATGGGCAAGTGTAAAACTAACATGTTTCCCCACTGGCATATTCAGGCAGCTTGGCATGTCAGACCGATACTAGAAAACTCATATTTTACTTGTTTTGCAGGTTCTTATGTCCCAGCAGAGTATTGTTCTTTTCGAATAGCAGAGCAGATATTTACCAGAATAGGTGTATGGATGATGATATAGAAACAAACGCATCAACATTCATGAAGGAAATGAAAGAGGTATTGAACATGGCTAAGCCAGGGTCCAAGGCCCATTTTTACTGTTAGGTTAATAAGAATTGTACTAGTATATTTCTACTGAAAGAACGTACTTTGAAAAGTAGTCGGAAATTCAGCTTTCAACTCTTAGCTTAATGATAAACCACAGAAACCCAGGGCATATCTTAAATAACAAGTTATGCCGATACAAGTAAAAATCAGTGCTCTGTTGGAGAGTGGGTTCAACATTTTGTTATTTCTTGGACCTTAAATGAGCCTAAGCTCCCTCAGTTCCCTTTCCCAAACTGATACACTTTTGAGGGAAAGTGGAGGAATTCAATGGAAAAGAGGAGGAATGCTGTAAGAGGAGTCTTGGAGTCTTTGCTTGGCTATAATTGGCAGCTGTTGGAAAGCTGTGAAAAGGTAAAATTTATGGCTGTGACACGATTTTTAAGAATTTCTGTATGAAGTTTCATCCGAATAAGGCAGAGTATTCCTCAAGTATCCCTCTGAGCAGGCCTGTTCCTGATGGGGGTTCTTAAAAAATGCATTTGTAGGGATGGTAACACATGAAATATTTTCCTAGATAACATACATCATACAAAACGCTAATGACAAATCACTCGTCATAATTGATGAACTTGGCAGAGGTACCAGCGCTGAAGAAGGAATTGGCATTTGTTACGCTGCCTGTGAATATCTGCTGAATTTAAAGGTAATTCTGTTTTGGAAAAAAAAACCCCAACCAAAAACCCGCTTTTAATTATTTTATCATAAATACAAGTTTGCGTTTCTGTCTGGGAAGAGAACAGCCCAGCCTCTTTAGTTTTGCTTCGTACAGCTTTGTACGCTCAAGTGTTACAGCTTTGTACGCTCAAGTGTTGAAGCTCTTTACTCGGCTGTTACCTTTCCGAAGTACAGTGGTAGTTCCACACAGCGGTCACATGGGCTGGAGGCTTGTTTAGGAAACAGGAAGATGGTTTTAGATGGGTTGAAAGTTTCACCTCTGTTACTAGTTATGCGATCATCTAATTTTTCTGATTTATTGTAATTTATTCCAGGATCATTTCCAAAACAAATTTTCTTTCTTGTTTCCTGATTTAGGCATTTACATTATTTGCTACACATTTCCTGGAACTGTGTCATATAGATGCCTTATATCCCAATGTGGAAAACTACCATTTTGAAGTGCAACATGTGAGAAGCAGTGCTGGAAATAAGGAGAAAGTTGCTTACACTTACGCACTCTCTAAAGGCTATACGGAGGAAAAGAACTATGGTAATGGATTCCACTCTGACTTTAACTTAGTAAACCTTATATAGGACATTATTTCAGTTAGTAGGCATCTAACAAGATTTTTCTGCTGACAGATTTCTCCTGCGTTCATATCTCTCTCAGAGTTACAACTGCAGGTCTGTAATTAGTTCCTAATACTTGTGTGTTTTAACTGTGCAGAGAGTTTGGGGTAGTATGAAGAACTCGGATGAATTTTTCCCTGCCTGTGGTAGGGGGTTGGAACTAGATGATCTTTAACATCTCTTCCAACCCAAACCGTTCTGTGGTTCTATGAAAAAAACCCCATTTTAATAATGTGAGTAGCTACTTGATTCACCTTGGAATGAGATGAGCCAAACTCAGCACACAGTACTCGAGTCGATGATGGAAGTGGGTGAAAGTTCTGGAGAGACTTACAGCTGTGAATGCTAAGGTTTATGTAAAACTCTCTTACGTGTCTGCCATAAGTAATGATATATCGGTTAAACAGCAGCTTGGCCCTTTTCAATTAGCAAAAAGGCATCGGATTTCTTTGAAAAATGGCAGGAATTTTACAGTGTATCAGCCTAAGGCTGTTTTGAGAGGTTCCACTGAAGAGTCAGTGTTCTCAGGAAAGTGCATTTACTTCTCTTTTAACTTCAGAATAAATCATGCTGAAGACTGTACAGATTGACCGATTACGAGTCAATAAAGAAATGAGTGAGTGACAGTAAGGCATAGCTACGTTTTTAAGGAGTTACAGAGATGCATGCCTTTCCGAATACTAGATTCTGAAGTTTGATTTAGGTGACATTTAATCAATAGGAAATGAGCTACACGACTTTTGCAAACTAACGGCGACTGAGGACTAGGAATTATTCCGGTCAGGCTTCAATTAACTGGCCTTAAAATGTTTCTTTATCAGAATTTCAGAATAAGTTTCCTTACCTTTGGCTGCTCAAGCTCGATTTCAGATGCTATGACACTCCTTTCTTGAGCAAAGTTACATTTGAAGAAAGAGGGTGGGGGCTCTTCTTGACCCTTTTTCATTTTTAACCCTACAATCAGAAAGCACCTGAGGGAAGCACAGCTTCCTCAGAGCAGCCAGGGCCACAGGCAGAGGGGCAAAAACTGTGTTAGGGCAGGAAAAAACATGTACATCTCTTCCTTACCCTGAGTATGCAGGAGTTTGGCTGCTGGCAAGAGAGTAGCGTAACATCCGTATCCACTGGATATCTGGGTGTAACGGAGAGTGCATTTAGCACAACCACGGCATCTGCTGGCCTGCCCAATTAAAAGAAATAGAGAAGCTGCTAGCACCAGCGTGCCATTTCCCAGCTTTAACCCCTCCTGCACCTCATCCTGCACGGTTACAGCGTTACCAGCAGTAACTTCATGTGGAAGCATATCTCAGAGGTAACACAGGAGACATTTCATTTGTAACTCTTAAAACCATACTGCTTATTTAAAAAAAAAAAAGAAAAAGAGACACTAAGAGAAAATGTATATAAAAATTATTTTAATAAAACTTAAAATTTCTCCCTTTAGAAAATAGGCCAAGTTAATTCTGACAGACATAGTGTGGAAGGTAGGGAAAAATGACATCCAAACCCCTGATTTGTGTTTTTATATGTTTAGGATTAAAAGCTGCAGAAGTTTCCTCCCTACCATCATCTGTAATTGTGGATGCAAAGGAAATCACAAATCACATTGCAAACCAAATTTTGGTACGTAGTAGAAAATTGTAATAGTGTAATTCACAGTTTTTCTAAAAGTCAAATAGATTTTCAGTTCCTGAAAGGATATGGGAGAAGCACTGCCTCTGGTTTTAGCAAAGTAGATTTCAGTAAAATCTGTATTTCTGAGCCAGCTATAAAATACTCTACTGAAGGTTGCTGTTAGGTGACAACACAAAGCAGTCCTTAGGGTGAAGGAGTTTAGGGTGGAATGTTGGTGTACAAATCAAGAATCGGGAGGTCAGAAGGAGGCTGGAAAATAGCTACTATTAGTATTGTAATAACAGAAGGGAATTGATTTCCTGTTTTACTGCATGGGTGTGTTTTTGAGAACAGCACAGGCAGAAGAGCACTCCTGAGATGATGAGACAGAGAGCTGTGTACCATCTAGCAATGAGATTGGTTCAGACTGCCAGAAATTCTCGATTGGATCCGGACAGTTTGCGGATATATTTGAAAGGCTTGAAGAAGAAGTATGAAGCCAGTTGTCCTGCACCCGAACAGAACGATGAGCAACAGTAACGTATTGCACAAGCTGTAGCTCTAATTTTTATGACTGCGAGATGATTCTGGTTTTCCCCATAGTATTAGAAAACACTGTTTTCCACATGTTTTTAGTTTCTTAATTCTTAGTCTGAATTATATTCACTACTGAAAGACCATATCCGTCACGGGGTTTTTCCACAAAACACATCTGAAATAAAAGCATTTACTTGATATGAGGAACACAGTTCTTTCTGATAACGGACTATATCCCTTTCATTTTTTTATGGAGACAAAGAAGTTATATGACATTTAATATTTTCTTCTGGTGTATCTGCTGTTATGGTTCTTACATCTGATAGTAAAGATCTTGCCTAACGAAAAGCAGTCTTTGAAACAGATGGTCCACTTGTCTTGCACAAGCACTCTCTCCTTGCACTGTTGAACGTGCATCCGTAAATCCTGTTGCTGCCTATTCCAGGAGGGTTCCAGCTCTCTCAGTCATTACTCTTAACCCAACATCAAGTCCAGGCGCGCTTCCTCTCCAGAACTGGGCAGTCACAGCTTTTTGTAACAGCACAGTAACAGCAAATTACTGTGGTATTGACACGGTTGATCAGGTTTTGTTTAGAAAGCGAGTAACAGGAAATCAATAGAAAGTTGAATATCCTTCCTCCTTGGGGTTTTGGGTTCTTTTTAGTACAACTTCATTGAGCGGCTGCAGCCACGTATTCCAGCGTGAATGAACGTGTCTTTCTTCACTTCCTTCTAACCAACTTTGGCCAAGAGTTCTTACGTTTCATTTAAGTGCATGTGCATATACATAATTTCTTATGCATTTATCTATTAAACTGGTAATATAAAACAGTGCAGTATGTAATTTGTAACAACAAATATATCATATATATTTATGATATACATTTCCTTTTAATGTATCTATCTTTGTAAACATAGCAGTGCAACAGAATAACGTTGGTAGTCGGCGCCCTGTGTTTTTTTACCGAAGAGGGTTTTGGATTGATCGAAGCTATTAACCGCAGTTCACCTCTCTTCAGGCCTTTGCTGGCAAGTCTCTCACTCATTACCTCCATCCGTAAATACCATATTTGTTGTCTAGCCCGGTGAGGACCATGGCAGAAAGAAGTATTTTGTGTTCAGGTTTCTTAACACGAGGAACCAGATGGGAAGTGACACGTATTTCAGACATTGACTGGGCAGGGTGCACATCTCCCTGTTGGGGTCAGCCAGCGCAGCACCAGGAAGAACGGTTCTGGGGTGCGTGCCTGGAAGCCTGGCGTAGTTTGACCCCATCAGAACTGTTCCCCTCTTCTGCGCACCTTATTGCAGAGCCTTAGGCTTGCTTCCAGCCCGTCAGGACTCTGCATTTACATACTCTGCGCACTGCTCTCTCGAAACATATTTTAAGTAAGGAGTTTGGTTTTGGTGTATTTTCTTACTGTCATCTGTATGCCACGGAGCAGGACCAGAACACAAAAAGATGGAATAGATACTTTCAGACTTATTTTTACATTACCTGTAAACAGGCCTCCAGTAGGCAAATGGGCTTGAATTTGAGGGTCTTGGTAGCACTGTCCATAACTCCATGGAGGGGGGGGGGGAGAAAAGTACCTTCAGGGGCTGTAACTGCAGATGTCTCATGGTGCTCGATAGGTCCCCCCTGGCCCATGGGGGCCGGGACCATGGTGCCGCGGGGCACCCATCCCAGCACGGGAATGGAGAGTGAACGTCGCAGAGCAGAGCCTGAGCAAGAGCCATGGCACCATCCTCTGCAGCCTGCGGGACAGGGGCTGCGGGTGCTGTCCCCCTCGTCTTAGGGGTGCGTGTACTTGTGTAAATGGCAGTTACTAAAGTGAAAAGCTGCTGCTCGGGACAGCTTTCCTCATTTTCTTGCAGGTGTTTTATGGAGGGGGTGAAATAAGAAGGGGGATGTGGGGGAATCTGGGGGTGGATGGTGTTATTTGGGACACCCCGGTGTCACTGGGCGGGGGGGCGATGATTTGGCAGAGGAGCAGGTGAGGATGGGTTGGATCCCCTGACAAAAGGGGGTAACAACTTGCTTCGGGTCCGATTCCTCCAACCAGGGACCTTCTGTGACAGGCTGTGCTTGTGGAGTCCAAGAGTACTACCGCTCCTCCGATTCTGGGTCTGCACGGGCGGTGGGGGATACCCACACCAAGTTTTGGAGAGAAAACCATCCCGTTTGGGATCTGGGTGGTGGTGGCGGTGGTTAAAGCGTTTTATCTCAAGCCACCAGTTTTGCCGCTCTTACCTTCTGGTTCTCTTCCCCACCCACCGGCGGGGGGTGCCGAGCTCCGCTGCCGTGCGCAGCACAGGCGGAACCCCCGGCGCTCCCCGGTCGTCCGCTGATCAGCGTCTTGTCCGTGGACGCACCTCTCGGCTTTCCCCTCTTGTGGAGCGTGGGAGGAACAGCCCCAGCCTTGTCCCGCCGTTAGCAGCAAAGGCGTGGAATGGTTTTTGGTACGGAGGCGCCGGGGACAGAGAAGAGTCAGCCCTGTCCCCAGTCAGCAGTTGGTGTCCCCGGAGGATGTAAACCGGGCGGGTGACCGGCCGTTGCTCAGCCCGTTGCCTCCGCGGTACTGAAAGTGAGCAGGTGCTGCCATCATGTGGGCAAAACTCGGTACTGCAGGTGGCGGAGATGGGAGGGGCGAGGAGTGGTGCCGGGCGGCGCTCGCTGCTGCCATCATGTGGGCAAAACTTGGTACTGCAGATGGTGCAGAAGGGAGGGGCGAGGAGTGGTGCCGGGCGACGCTCGCTGCTGCCATCATGTGGGAAAAACTCGGTACTGCAGATGGTGGAGATGGAAGGGGCGAGGAGTGGCGCCGGGCGACGCTCGCTGCTGCCATCATGTGGGCAAAACTCGGTACTGCAGATAGTGGAGATGGGAGGGGCGAGGAGTGGTGCCGGGCGACGCTCGCTGCTGCCATCATGGGGGTTTGCAGTGGTCTTATGGGGGTTTTAGTGGGTATGGGGCGGGTTAATACGGGCGTTTTGTGCTGTTTTGGGGTTGTGACACCCCAAATGGAATAAACCCCATCACTGCAGCCACCTCCTGGTGTTATTTATTTGAGGGGGAGGGTCTGGGGGGGTTCCGAAACTCTTGGGAACCGTTTGGGGGGATTTGGGAGGGCTGTGTTGGGGTGGGGGGGGGGGGTGTCCGGAATTTGCCCCCCGCCGGACTCGAACCCGGATCCCACCGAGTGTTAAGTGAATAGAACGGTGCTAAGGGGGGGAGCGGCGGAGGGGGTGTATAGGCTGTCATGCTCGCCATTGGCGGAGACACCTGTCAATCACTCGTGGCCCGGCCCCTCCGCCGCTCTGATTGGCAGGAGCCTCCGCAGCTGCCATTGGCCGAGGAGCCTGTCAATCACTGGGAGCCCGGCCCCCCCGTCGCTCTGAATGGCAGGAGCTTCCAACGGCCTTCATTGGCAGAGACGCCTGTCAATCACGCTTGGCCCTGCCCCCTCGCCACTCTGATTGGCGGGAGCATCCCGCCGCTGCCATTGGCGGAGACGCCTGTCAATCATGCTTGGCCCGGCCCCCTCTCTACTCTGATTGGCGGGAGCCCCTGCTGCTGCCATTGGTGGACACTCCTGTCAATCAGTCGTGACCCGGCCCCCCACCGCTCTGATTGGCTAACCGCCACATGCGCAGCCCTCTCTGTACCACGTGCAGTACCGATTTTTGGCCACATGGTGGCAGCACCGATCTGCTGCCGGCGCCTCATCGCCGCTCTCCCACGTGCCGTGCCGCGATTTGGACGTAGGAGAGCACGGAAAAGCGGCGGCCAGGTTTAGAGTTTGGTGTTTCGAGCGGTGTGCTGGGGGCTTCCGGGGGTCTGGGGGGATCTAGAGTGGACTGATGGGGGCTTTTAGGGATCTGGGGGGGTTTGGAGTGATCTTATGGGAGGTTTAGGGGGTCTGGGGTGGGCTTTTGGGGGCGTCTGGAGGGTTTAGAGCTGTCTGAGGGGGGCTTTAGTGGGTCTGGGGGAGGATTTTGGGGGTGTGGTGGGATTTCGAGTGGTCTGATGTGGGCTTTCCGAGATCTGGGCGATGATTTTGGCGGTCTGGGGGGGGTTTCGAGTGGTCTGATGTGGGCTATCGGGGGTCTCGGGGGATTTAGAGCTGTCTGGTTGGGGCTTTAGGGGGTGCGGGGGATGATTTTGGGTGTGTGGGGGGGGTTTAGAGTGGTCTGCTGGGGGCTTTAGGGGGTCTGGGGGACTTTTATTGGGCATGTGGGGGGATTTAGCGTGCTCTGATGGGAGCTTTAGGGGGTCTGGGGGGATTTAGCGTGCTCTGATGGGAGCTTTAGGGGGTCTGGGGGATGATTTTTGGGGGTCTGGTGGGGTTTAGAGTGGTCTGATGTGGGCTTTCGGTGGTCTAGGGGAAGATTTTGGGGGTCTGGGGGGCTTTTGAGTGGTCTGGGGGCTTTAGGGGGTCTGGGGGACTTTTATTGGGCATCTGGGGGGATTTAGCGTGCTCTGATGGGAGCTTTAGGGGGTCTGGGGGAATTTAGAGCTGTGTGATGGGGGCTTTAGGGGGTCTGGGGGATGATTTTGGGTGTGTGTGGGGGTTTGCAGTGGTCTTATGGGGGTTTTAGGGGGTCTGGGGTGGGCTTTTTGGGGTGTCTGGAGGGTTATAGGGCTGTCTGAGGGGTGCTTTAGTGGGTCTGGGGGACGATTTTGGGGGTCTGGTGGGCTTTTGAGTGGTCTGATGTGGGCTTTCCGAGATCTGGGGGATGATTTGGGGAGTCTGGGGGGGTTTAGAGTGGTCTGATGTGGGCTTTCGGATGTCTGGGGGACGATTTTGGGGTTCTGGGGGGTTTTAGAGCTGTCTGATGGGGGCTTTAGGAGGTGCGGGGATGATTTTGGGTGTCTGGGAGGGTTTAGTGTGGTCTGCTGGGGGCTTTAGGAGGTGCGGGGGATGATTTTGGGTGTCTGGGGGGGTTTAGCGTGGTCTGCTGGGGGCTTTAAGGGGTGTGGGGGACTTTTATTGGGCATCTGGGGGGATTTAGAGTGCTCTGATGGGAGCTTTAGGGGGTCTGGGGGGATTTAGAGCTGTGTGATGGGGGCTTTAGGGGGTCTGGGGGATGATTTTGGGGGTCTGGGAGGGTTTGCAGTGGTCTTATGGGGGTTTTAAGGGGTCTGGGGTGGGCTTTTTGGGGTGTCTGGAGAGTTTAGAGCTGTCTGAGGGGGGCTTTAGTGGGTCTGGGGGATGATTTTGGGGGTCTGGGGGGGTTTAGAGTTGCCTGCTGGGGGCTTTAGGGGGTCTTGGGGACTTTTATTGCGCATCTGGGGGGACTTAGAGCTGTGTGATGGGGGCTTTAGGGGGTCTGGGGGAATTTAGAGCTGTGTGATGGGGGCTTTAGGGGCTCTGGGTGATTTGTGCTTGGACTCGAAAGCGAGAAAAAGCCCAACAAAGCATGGCAAGTCAACAGCAAATACAGAGCAGGCATTTTAATGGGTGGAAAGCTAGCATTCATTTCTGAGCTCATAAATTTTGGGGAGAGCATGTTAAACATAAGTTCACTTTGTCTTTGCTTTAGGCTTTTCTGTTTCCTGTGGGAGTAACAGAAGAAGATATGGTCTGACAAGTATATATGTCAAAGCATTGCTGTAGATCTTTAGATACAGACTGTGGACTATCTGCTAACATTTGGGTCTGTGAAAAGAGTACAACTCATGGCTGATTAGACTGAGCTGCAAATGTGGAATGATCACTGTGAAGAGAGGACTTTGGAACACTGATTTGCATATCCTGTGGCTGTAGTAGCTCATTCTGTGGTCAAAAGACACTCAGTAAAGAAAGAAGGTAACTGTTGTTAAGCTAGATACCTTTGATTCGATGCACGTTTTGGCCAGGGTATTGCGGAGCCAGAGACAGTCCTTTAACTTGGAGCTTCTTTAGCCAAGGTCCTCTGTGTGGTCCTGTTAATGCTGGCTACAGGATGCTCTAGCAAACCATTACTTGTGGGGCTTCAGTGCTTGGCTGAGCAGAGGATCCCTGTTTTCCCCCAAAAGGATGGAAAGTGCCTTGGTTTACTAACATCCAGAGCCTGACTACACCTGTCTGGCACTCTTCTCATTGATAGGAGCAAACTGGACTTTAGTAGAATGGGTGAACAGAGCTCTGGAATTCTTTACACAGCCACTAGGCCAGTGATCAGGTGATAGAATTTTGGTAGATGAGGGATGATAACAGTGATCTCATGTGATCCTGGAAAAGCTCTGACCCCTGATCAAGAAGGATGGGATCTTTTGCAGCTGGTCAGAATGTCAACCCTGAAACATGTATGCCAACTGCAGGCTGTAAAAAGCTGATGGAGTGGTTTCTGGAGGGGAAATGGGGGAAGCACAGTGGACCAGAAGCACCGTTAAAAGAAAAAATAAGTCACCACGAGATCTGACATGATCCTTTGATCTTGACAGGTCAAATTTGAGATGTCAGAAGCCTTGTTTGTTGACAAATGTGCACTTTGTGCTGTAGGCTGTGGTCTGATCTTCACTTGGTGGTTTTATAAAACTTCAGCATGAAATGTTCAGCCTTGCTTCTGCATGCACATAGCTTCTATTACTATGAAGTAACAATGATTATGAATGAAGATTATGCCAGCATTAGTCACTATTCAGGATTGCTGGGCTTGATGGCTGATGTGTACATACATGGGGTTTAAGGTACTTTTTAAAAGAAAAGATGTATTAAAAAAGATACATCTTTCTGTGACTTGCCCTTTAGTATGGTGATAAATGGGCGAGGTGTAATAAAGAAAATGGGAAGATAGGTTTCTATTCTTTGTGTTTTCCTATCTTTTTCAAGGACTTTTTTTTTTTTTTCTGTTAAGACAAAGGTAAATTTCCTAAATGAAATTACAGAATCGCAGAATCACAGAACCAACTGGGTTGGAAAAGACCTTTAAGATCATCAAGTCCAACCATTCCCCAGCGCTGCCAAGGCCACCACTAACCCATGGCACTGAAGGCCTCGTCTAATTATCAAAATTTTAAGTTGTTTCTTTTGAATTGCAGCACAGAAGGATCTGAAGACCAAGAAGAAGTGGATGACTTCTGGAAAGAAAAACAGTTGCTGTCAAGAACTTCAGTATCCAGAGGCTTCAAGTGACACTGGTGATTCTGTCTTTGTAGAATCTGACTACCAAAAAGGGGGAGTGAAAGACCTGAAAGAGAGTCAGAAGCGCATAAAACTCCCACCTCCACAAAATCTGAGAGAGCCAATCTCCAGAGGCAGTCCAGACTTGCTTGTTAGAAGGAGAGAAAGAAGCTGTGAAAAAAGTACAGAAAACAAAGTGCCAACTGTGGCATTACAACAAAGTACAGAGGTAGAATCAGATAGCTCGGATGGTGAATTTGAATCGTTAATAGAACGGATAAGGAAACGAAGTATACCTCAAAAACCTACGTTAAGCACAAATAAAACTGTCCGCCAGCCAAGCACAAGAGGTGAGCAATTGTTCCTGGCTGACTTGCAAGCTACTGACAGCAATGGTAGTGCCACTTGCCTAATTATTTTCATTTGTGTGACATATGCTTTAGAAATGCAACCCAGCATCTTGCAATTGAATTTGGTGAAATCAGAAATTATTTCTTTAGCATTGCGATGAGTGATTTTACTAGTCTTGTGGTATCAAAGTTTTAAGTTTTTCAGCATTGCTTGTTTTTATAATTCCTATAACTGCAGGCATTTTAAAAATAGTTTTGAAAACAAAATCTAACTGATAGTTTTGAATGACGTTCCCTAACCAACAGAGAGAAGGCCTACTGAAACCACAGAGCTTGAAGTGGTCTGTGATTTCTGGTGTGAGGGTCAGTCATTTTACCAATCTGTCCAGATGTGGAATGGAGATATACGTAGCTATCTGATCAGAACTTGATTGTGAAACAAATAATGTGACTTACGGTACATGACAGAAGGTTAAAGTCATTTTTCTGTTCAAATAGTGTCTCTGCATTACTTACAAACTCTTAACAGTTTCTTTGCATGCATTACTATGCCCTGATCATTTTCTTTTCCGACGGCTAGAAAGTCACTGGTTTTCCTCCTAAAATGAATTCTTTTTTTCTAGGAAAGCTCCTCAAATGTTACTTTACTAACATTGTTTCTTTGCAAGCAGGGATTTTAAATGGAGGACGTAAACCAGCAACCTCCCCACACACAGGTATTTCTCCAGTTTAACTTTCTGTGCTGTAGACTAGGCCATGGTCTGAAAAAGGCAGTGGCTTGGTCAGCCAGTGTAAATGACCAAACCAGACCTGTACTGGTCCCATTCAGACACCCTGAGAACTTAGTGTGCGCAAACATTTCTGGCTGTGTCCTATGAGATCATCACATATAATCTATCTGTTTCTAGCAGCAGAGAGCCATGAGGATATATTTCATAAGGAAGATTTTGAAATACATTTTTATGAACCATTCTCTTACATGAGATGAAGTGACCCTCATTTGGAGTAACAGGCATGCAAGAAAGAGTCTCACACTTGTTTTCCCTGTGTTTCTGTTTCTTGTCTTTCTAGTGGGCTGTTCATTGCAGTGATTGTGAGTCTGCTCTTCCTTGTGTTATTGAGGTTCACAGCTGGGGTTCTCTTCTGGATTTTCATCTTTGGTGTGATTGGAATTATAGGTTATGGTAGGTGTAATCCTCCAGCCTCTGAGGCTATTTTTCCTTATTGCTTAATTTTGGGCAGGGAAAGTAAGCGATTACATCAATTAAATGCTATAGGTGGGAGAACTAGTGCCTGGGTTTAGACACAGTTAAGTGAGAAGGGCTTAAATGGCAGCGAAATTTAGTAAGAATCCAGCTGTGCTGACACTTAGCAGCAGATGTAGTAACCCGAACTATCTACCCACAGTGTGCTTAGTCTGTATTCACTTGTACTGATCTTTCTTTTCTATATATGTGATGTTACAGCTGACTAGTCTCGCAGTAATGCGTGTTTGGGTTTTGCTTACCTGACGTGCTGAGGACAAAACACTTCACTTGTCAAAGATTTAAAAAAACCCCAACCTTGTCTCTGCACTCTTCAGAAACACTCATTTTATATTGATTGTTTTTTAACAGGCATCTGGCATTGTTACTGGGAGTACAACCATCTGAAAGGAATACCTGGATCTGACCTCACTGTTTAGGATACTGGATTCCAGAGGGACTTCAGAGTGTGCCTGCAGCTGAGGCAAACATGGTTAGCATTTAATAAGTGCCCTTAACTTGGTATCTGTTAATGGATACTCGGGAGATTCAATCGCTGTCTTGCTACAGTTTCTGCCTTGTTAAATCTCCTGCTCTACGTATGTTGCTCATAGAAGTAAGCAGAATTCTCTTTCTTATACAAAGTGCAAAAATCTACTTTTTTTTGCAAGGCTACTAGTGTATTTGTAAGGCGACGTAACGCAGTTGCACTAGTGATGAGAGTGAAAAATGCTTGTGTTACTGGCATGTGTGTCTATGTGTGAGGACACCGGGGTGGTGTTTAGGGGCACCCACCTGTGTCCTCCCCCCCCATTGAAGCTGCTGCAGGTGCTGCGGGTGCTGGGTGCCCGCAGTGGGGCCGGGCTCAGCGTCCCCGGGGGTGCCGCTGGAGCTGCTGGTGCTGGCCAGGACTGTTGCCTATGGCTGCTCCACGGCCTTCCCCTTCAGGTAGGGACGCGCCTAAAGGGGTGGTGATGGGGGCAGCACCCATGGGTGCCCCCTATGACTCTCTCTCCGCCCCCCCCCCCGTGCTTGGGGTGAAGTGCTCTTCCTCCTCCTGCAGACCATGACCCTTGGCTTCCTCACGCAGCACTTGGGGGGCACACGGGGAGAGGTAAATGGGGTCTATGGGGCACCCATGGGTGCTCCTTTGCCTTCATTATAACAACACACCCCCCCCATTTTTTCTGCAGGGGTGCTGCTGTGGCTGGTTAATGGGTGTTACTGGGCACCCTCCTCTCAACCCATACCCCCCCAGGCTCATCACCTTCCTCCAAGAGGCCAATCTGCCCATCATCATCTTCAGCAGGGTGGGGGGGGGCACCCATAGCAGAGTTTAAACGCTGGGTCACCATAAGCCCCCCCGAATCGACCCAGTGGTTTGTTCCCTCCTATTCAACCCAATGGTTCATTCCTACCCCCCCCAAATCAACCCAGTGGTTCATTCCTCCTCCCCAAATCAACCCAATGCTTCATTCCTCCCCTCCCCAAATCAACCCAACAGTTCATTTCCCCCCCCCGCAATCAAACCAATGTTTCATTTCCCCCCCCAAGTGACCCAATGGTTCATTCCCCTCAATTCGACCCAACGGTCCCCTCCCAAATCAACTCAATGGAACCCCCACAAATCAACCCTATGGTTCCCCCCAAAATCAACTCAACGGTTCATTCTCTCCCCCAAATCTAACCCAATAGTTCATTCCTGCCCCCCCAAATCGACCCAATGGTTCTTTCCTCCCCTCCTCAAATCAACCTGACGGTTCATTCTGCCCGCCCAAATCAACCCAATGGTTCATTCCTGCCCCCCCAAATCAACCTAATGCTTCATTCCTCCCCCCCAATCAACCCAATGGTTCATTCCTCCCCCCATATCAACCCAATAGTTCATTTCCCACCCCCACCCAAATCAATCCAGTGGTTCATTGGCACCCCCCCAAATCGACCCAGTGGTTCATTCCTTCCCCCTAAGTAACCCAATGGTTCACTCCCCCCGCCCCCAAATAAACCCAAAGGTTCATTCCTCCCCCCCAAATAAACCCAATGGTTCATTCCCCACCCCCAAATCGACCCAATAGTTCATTCCTGCCCCCCAAATCAACCCAGTGGTTCATTACTCCCCCCCCAATAAACCCAGTGGTTCGTTCCTCCCCCAAATCAACCCAATGGTTCATTTCCCCCCCAAATCGACCCAATGGTTCATTCCTAACCCCCCACCAAATCGACCCAGTGGTTCATTCCACCACCTAAATCACCTCAATGGTTCCCCCCCGAATCAACCCAATGGTTCTGCTCCCCCGATTCAACCCAATGGTTCATTTCCCCCCATTCACCCCGATGGTCCCCATCACCCCCAATTCAACCCCTTGGGGGGGGTCCTTGATGCGAAGCATCCATGTGTGACCTCCCCTTTCTGTCCCCCCCCGCCCCCAGCTCCTTCAAGCCGCCACCAACTACAGCCAAGGCCACATGGGGCAGCTCTCAGGGGTCACCACCACCCTCCTGTTCGGGGGGGCCGGGCGCAGGTCTTCACCTCCCTTCAGGTGAGACCCCCCACCTTGGACGCCCCAAATCCCCTTTTCCACCCCCCGCAATGTTCCATCTCCAACAGGAGACAGAGGACCCACTCCTGGCCTTGACCTTCGCCACGTTGGCCGCCTGCAATGGGCTCCTATTGGGGCAGCTGCTGTATTATGGGGGGAGGAGCCCCCAAACCTCCCCCTCACCGCAAAGTGGACTGACCCCGGATCCCCCCATACCCTCCCCCCAATGGAACAAACTGGGGGGGTGGTGTTAAAAAGGGGGTTTTTGTGGGGTGAAACATCCCCCCATTAATAAAATGGGTTTTCACTGGTGCTATGAGTCTAATTTGGGGTGTTTGGGGCCATTTCTGGAGGGTTTCAAGCTGATTTTGGGCCAATTTGTGCTGTTTGGACATAATCTGGGGTAATTCCAGCTGCTTTGGGGCATTTTGGGTGGATTTTGAGCTGCTTTGGGGACTTTTGGGGCATTTTGGGGCATTTCAGGCTATTTGGGGGCTGGTTTAAGACCATTAAAGCCACTTTGGGGGTCGTTTGAGCTGATTTGGGGCAATTTGGGTGGGTTTTGGGGCTTTTCTGGCTGGGTCAGGGTGTTTTGGGACACCTTCAGCTGCTTTGGGGCATTTTGGGGGCACTTGGGGTGGGTTTGGGGGCATTTCTAGCTGTTCCTGGGGAATTTGGGGCACTTTGGGGTCAATTGGGGTGATTTTTGCTCTTTGGGGACAATTTAAGCTGGTTTTGGCAGAGTTTTGGGTCATTTGGGAGGGTTTGGGGGCATTTGGGGGTTCTTGGGGTGGGTATGGTGCATTTCTGGGTGGTTTTAGGGCCGTTTGGGGCATTTGGGGGCAGATTTGGGTCAATTCGCGCTCGTTTGTGACATCTTTCAGCAACTCCAGCTGGGTTTTGGCTGATTTTGAGGTAATCTGGGCTGGTTTGGGGCATTTCAGGAGGGTTTTGGAGCAATTTGAGCTGGATTTGGGTAATTTGGGCTGGGCTGGGGCATTTCAGGTGGGTTTTGAGGCAATTTGAGCTGGATTTGGGTTATTTTGGGTGTGTTCGGGACAAATTTGGGCACGTTCCTGTAGGACGCCTTCTACAGGACGGAGCCGGACGCGGTCGAATCAACGCGGGGGGTTTCAATCCGCGCGCGGCGCCGCGGGATTCAATCAGGTCCGACACCGCTTCACTCCGCCCGACCCGCGCCGCTGGGTCCTAAAGCCCGACCGTAGGACATAGAATCCCGCAAAGGGTTGGGCTGGCAGGATCCTTCTTCCCAATATAGAATCATGGAATGGTTTGGCTTGGAAAGGACCTTAAGATCATCTAGTTCCAACCCCTGCCATGGGCAGGGACACCTCGCACTAAACCATGTCACCCAAGACTCCGTCCAGCCTGGCCTTGAACACTGCCAGGGATGGAGCATTCACAACTTCCTTGGGCAACCCATTGCAGCACCTCAGCATTCTCACAGTAAAGAACTTCTTCCTTATATCCAACCTAAACTTCCCCTGTCTCAGTTTGAACCCATCACCCCTTGTCCTGTCACTACAGTCCCCAGTGAAGGCCCCTCTCCAGCATCTTTGTAGCCCCCTTCAGACACTGGAAGCTGCTCTGAGGTCTCCACGCAGCTTCTCTTCTCCAGCCCCAGTGTTCTCAGCCTGTCTCCATACGGAAGGTGCTCCAGCCCCTGCTCAACCTCGTGGCCTCCTCTGGACTTGCTCCAACAGTTCCATGTCCTTCTTATGTTGAGGACATCAGAACTGCACACAATATTCTGTGGGTTGGGTACTCCAAGGTTTACAGCCTATCCAATGCATATAATCTCCGCGCCAACTGTCCTGCCTTTACATGTCCCCTCACTCAATTTCATACACCCCCTCCACTTCTTTATCTCTCTCCTTTTACGGTTCGATTTCATAGCTCTCTGGCAGACATGTGGCACCCAACTTACTGCTTAACTCCAGAACCACTTTGCACCCACTTAGTTTCATAGGTTGTACGACGACAGCATTCTTGTTAACCAGAGAGTGTGTCTGCCACCCAGAGATGACATTGTCTTGAACTAGAGTGTGTCTGTTTAAGTCATGGTATCTCAAACCCTCTGTTTCATTCCCTGAGTAACTTAACCCCAGCCCCAATATTACAAAGCCTTAATATTGTAAAGCCTTTATATTACAAAACCTGAATATTATGAAGCCTCATCCCCAATATACAACTACAGTACTGCTTGTATCACACTGGGCATCACCTACGCACAGTGAGGTCCGCAATAGTACCACCAACATGGCAATCTATCCTTGCTTTCCCACCTATAACTCCATCTCTGTGTTGCCTCTCTGATAACCACTCTTGAGCACCATGGAACATGGATGCAACCCTGGAGTTTTGGCTTTATTGAAGAATCCTTTTCTCTCTTTGACCTTTTCTGTACTATAGACATCACCCAGCACAAGTCAGAGATCTCATCCTGCCTCTTTTAACCCAGCTGGTGGTTTGCCCCACCCCTGCCCCAGGGCATTGAGGGAGGGGCTGTGGGTGGTGCCTGGGGTATATAAGGCTCAGTGTTGGAACCAGCGGCTCTTTCAGCTTTTGGGCTTCAGTAGGGTCAGTTCTCTGGTGTTTGCTTTATCTATTGTAGCTTTTGAGTCTTGTGGTATGTTGCGCTGCTGTTGTTTGTTGTTTAATGTGATGGAATCAGCTGAGTGAAGATCTTGTAAAGCTTTACCAATGTACGTATTAATAACTATCTCTCTAAGCTTTTGTAAAGTTTTATATTTATAGGAGGTGTTTAGGTCTTCTAAGGTTGTTTATTGTTATGTTTCATTGTTTCTATTATTGGGCCCTGAATGATGTCTTTGCTGATGATAGAGTTTTGAGGATGCTTTTCACTGCTTTTGTTCTGTATTGGATTATTAAATGAAGTATTTACTACTATAGAGAACCAAAGTAGAGCAGTGATAAGGTGGAACTGGAAGTCATTGTTCAGGTGTTATTAGTTGGATGTTATTGCCCATTACCTACACATGGAGATCTCATGATCAGTTTCACCAACATGCCAATCATCTGTGCTTTGCCATCTAAAATTCTCTCTCTGTACTGCTCTTACGTAAAACACAGTCGGGTGTTTTACATAAGAGCAGTGCCCTAATGGCACTTGGGGACCCCCCATGGGGCTGTTGGGGGTCCCTATAGGGTGCTGAGTGAAGTGATGATGTGGATGTGCCAGTGATGATGTGGATGATGTCACCACGGTCCTGGTGGCATTACAACACCATAAGTCAATAAACACCGTGAGGCGTGTGTTGTGCATCTATAGGGAACTATGGCGCAGTGGGGAGGGGCTCTATAGGGCACTATGTGGGAGTGCAGGGTGCGTATAGAGCTCTATGGGTTGTCAGGGGGCCACGTGTGGGTCTATGGGGGATCTAGCAGTTGCTGTGTGTCTCTATGGGTGGCCGTGGCACACTACAGGGTGTCCAGGGCTCACTTTAGGGTGGCTATGGGGTATCTGTAGGTCGCAGTGGCTCATTATGGGGATCTATGAGTCTCTATGGGGCATCTGTGAGTCACTTTGGAGTATCCATGGGTTGCTGTGGGGTGTCTATCAGCCACTGTGACTCTCTATGGGATGTCTATAGGGTGTCCATGGAGTGCTGTGGATGGCTACGGCATGTCTATGGGTTTCTGTAGGTCACTACGGCGTGTCCATGGCTCATCAAGTGTGGCTGTGCTGTGAGTCCCTCTGGAGCCCTACAGGATGTCTATAGGGAGTCTATGGGGCTGGGGGGCCTATATGGGATCTACTGGGCTCTATGGGGCTCTATGAGGCTCTATGAGGTGGCCAGGGGTTGCTCTGGGTCACTACGGGGTATCTAAAAAAATATATTTTACTAAAAGTGACTAAGCCAAATCTGAAGAAAACTGAGCAAAAACTGAGCAATCACAAATAAAACTGTAATAAAAGTGAATGAAAGATTAAAAAAAAATGAATGAAAGTGAATAAAAAAATGGACTGGTGTTGGGGTACTTAGGGGTTGCAGGGGGAGTGGGGTCCCTATGGGGCTCTTGGGAATCCTTAGCAGGTGCCATGTATACAGATACAGCTGCTGCTGTTATTGCAATGCCGGTAGTCAACAAAAGCTGTGGGGCGTGAGTTGTGGGTCTATAGGACGCTATGGGGCAGCGGAGGGTGTTTATGGGGTGATATGAGTTGCCATGGGGCAGTGTGTGGGTCAGTCTGGGCTCTCTGTGGGTAGTTATGGGGATCTGTGGGTCACTATGTGGTCTATATGGGTTGCTATGGAGGGTCCAACGGTTGCTGTCGGGTGTCTGTGGGTCACCGTACGGCTCTATCCGATGTCTATAGGGCGTACAGGGCTCTATGGAGTCTCTAGGGGCGGGCGAGGTAGTAAAAGCGGTGCCGGCGGCGGCGGGAGCAGCAGGAGCGGCAAGGGCACGGGCGGCGCCGGTTACGAGAGCGGCACGCGGAGAAGGGGGGCGGGAGCGGCAGGGGCGGTGGCGGCGGGTGAGGTAGTCAAAGGGACGGCGGGAGCGGCGGTGGGGGCGGCAGCAGCGAGGGGAGGCAGCGGCGGCAGCGGGAGCGGCAAGGACAGGGGCGGTGCCGGCTGCAGGAGCGGCAGGGGCGGGGCTGGACCGGCAGGAGCGGCAGGGGCAAAGGGGGGGGGGGGGGTGCGCGGGATGGCAAGGGCTGGGGGCTCATGGTTCATTAGTGCACTTAATTAAATTTGATTTTCTTTGCCTTTATTTACGACTATATAAATTTATTTGAGTTTTAGTCGGGATTTTATCACTTTTGTTCAGTTTTGTTCCCTTATGCAGTTTTTTATTGACTTTTATTCACTTAATATGGACTTAAGTCACTTTAACTTTTTTCTCTTTTAATTCACTTTCTATTCGCTTTTTAGTCACTTTTTTCAGGTTTTCGGGGTTTTTTTTCCCAATTTCTAATCACTTCTGTTCGCATTTATTCACTTTTTATTGAGGCATAAATACTCGCTTTTACTCGCTTTTACTCGATTTTTTATTTGCCTGAATTCACTTTTAACCGCTTTTTATTCAGCTGTGTTGGGAACACCTGGTTTCAATAAGAGCTCATGAGGCAGAGGGAGGTTTAAAGCTTTATTCGAATAAAGGGAGATCTCCACCAGACACACGTGGTTCAGGGTTCTCCATTTGCAGTCAGTATCCACCTATTTGATACTTTCCCTGCCTGCAAAGTGCCTCCTCCTTTCTCCTTTGCCTCAGATCCTCTGAGCCATTTTACTGTGCATAAGTGGCAGTTCCCGAGAGATGGGCGAGTTTCGCAAGGCTAAGCAAGATCTGCAAGGTTTAACAAGTTCTCACATTATTGATGCTGTTTCTTTTTCATAGAACCACAGGGCTTTTGTAAGATTCTGCACTTTGTCCCTGTTGTCTGCTGTGTATTTGTGTATTCCTGGCAAGGCCACAGCTGTTCTCCACAAGCTTTATGCACGTTTTTGTCACTCTTGAACTCCCATGTACTTGCTTTGGATTCACTTTTACTTCACTTTTATGCTGTTTTATTCAGATGTATTTGCTTTTTAGTTCCTTTGAGTGATCTTCAATTCAGTTTTATTCACTTTTCTTGGAGATTTATTCAGATTTCTTCCCTTCTTTTTCATTCACATTTAGTTCACTTGAGTTTTATTAAGGTTTATTCACTTTCATTGGTGTTTATTCCCTTTTCAGCTTTATGCCTGTTTTATTTAACTGCAATCCAGTTTAATGGAGCTGGAGCAACTGCACTGGGCCCGGCCCACGCCCCAGGATGGACCTGAGCCCCCTGCAAAGGTGAGACCCACAGCCAGCCCCACACTGCCCCATGGCGATCGAGTGACACCCATATATACCCCACAGCAACCCATAGATACACACTCCCCCACCCCCATGGTGCCCTATAGACCCACAAGACGTGTCCTCCAGCTTTTATTGACTTCTGGCGTCATGATGTCACGAGGACCGCAATGACATCATCAGCATCATCAATGACACAGTGCACCATAGGGCCCCCACTACCCCCCCGCAACCCCTCAGTTGGCTCAGTGTGTGTTTGGCTCAGTGTGTGTTTGGCTCAGTTTGGCTCTGGTTTTGCAGAGGTTTTGGCTCAGTTTTTGGATCTGTTTTTCCAGAGTTTTTGGCTCGGTTTGTGGCTCGGTTTTTGCAGAGGTTTTGCAGAGGTGTTGGCTCAGTTTTTGGCTCAGTGTTTGGCTCAGTTGTTGGCTCAGTTGTTGGCTCAGTGTTTGGCTCAGTTTTTGGCTCAGTGTTTGACAGAGGTTTTGGCTCAGTGTTTGACAGAGGTTTTGGCTCAGTGTTTGACAGAGGTTTTGGCTCAGTGTTTGACAGAGTTTTTGGCTCAGTGTTTGACAGAGGTTTTGCAGAGATTTTGACTCAGTTTTTGGCTCAGTTTTTGCAGAGGTTTTGGCTCAGTTTTTGGCTCAGTTTTTGCAGAGATTTTGACTCAGTTTTTGGCTGAGGTTTTGCAGAGGTTTTGGCTCAGTGTTTGACAGAGTTTTTGGCTCAGTGTTTGACAGAGTTTTTGGCTCAGTGTTTGACAGAGTTTTTGGCTCAGTGTTTGACAGAGTTTTTGGCTCAGTGTTTGACAGAGTTTTTGCAGAGGTTTTGGCTCAGTGTTTGCAGAGGTTTTGCAGAGATTTTGACTCAGTTGTTGGCTGAGGTTTTGCGGAGTTGTTGGCTGAGGTTTTGGCTTAGGTTTTGTAGAGTTGTTGGCTCAGTTGTTGTAGAGGTTTTGGCTCAGTGTTTGCAGAGTCTTTGCAGAGTTTTTGGCTCAGTGTTTGTAGAGTCTTTGCAGAGGTTTTGGCTCAGTGTTTGACAGAGGTTTTGGTTTAGTTTTTGCAGAGGTTTTGACTCAGTGTTTGACAGAGTTTTTGCAGAGGTTTTGCAGAGATTTTGACTCAGTTTTTGGCTCAGTTTTTGCAGAGTGTTTGGGTCAGTTTTTGCAGAGTTTTTGGCTCAGTTTTGCAGAGTTTTTGCAGAGCTTTTGTAGAGATTTTGCAGAGTTTTTGGCTCAGTTGTTGGTTCAGTTTTTGCAGAGTTTTTGGCTTAGATTTTGGCTCAGTAGTTGCAGATGTTTTGGCTCAGTTTTTTGCAGAGGTTTGGCTCAGTGTTTGACAGTTTTTGGTTCAGTGTTTGACAGAGGTTTTGGCTCAGTGTTTGACAGAGTTTTTGCAGAGGTTTTGGCTCAGTGTTTGCAGAGGTTTTGCAGAGATTTTGACTCAGTTGTTGGCTGAGGTTTTGCGGAGTTGTTGGCTGAGGTTTTGCGGAGTTGTTGGCTGAGGTTTTGCGGAGTTGTTGGCTGAGGTTTTGCGGAGTTGTTGGCTGAGGTTTTGCGGAGTTGTTGGCTGAGGTTTTGCGGAGTTGTTGGCTGAGGTTTTGCGGAGTTGTTGGCTGAGGTTTTGGCTGAGGTTTTGCAGAGTTGTTGGCTCAGTTGTTGTAGAGGTTTTGGCTCAGTGTTTGCAGAGTCTTTGCAGAGCTTTTGGCTCAGTGTTTGACAGAGCTTTTGGCTCAGTGTTTGACAGAGGTTTTGGCTCTGTGTTTGACAGAGCTTTTGCAGAGGTTTTGGCTTATTGTTTGCAGAGGTTTTGGCTCAGTTTTTGGCTCAGTTTTTGCAGAGGTTTTGCAGAGTTTTTGACTCAGTTTTTGGCTCAGTGTTTGCAGAGGTTTTGGTTCAGTTTTTGCAGAGGTTTTGCAGAGATTTTGGCTCAGTTTTTGGCTCAGTTTTTGCAGAGTTTTTGCAGAGTTTTTCTAGAGATTTTGCAGAGTTTTTGGCTCAGTTTTTGGCTCAGATTTTGGCTCAGTTGTTGGTTCAGTTTTTGCAGAGTTTTTGGCTTAGATTTTGGCTCAGTAGTTGCAGATGTTTTGGCTCATTTTTTTGCAGAGTTTTTGGCTCAGTGTTTGACAGAGTTTTTGCAGAGATTTTGACTCAGTTGTTGGCTGAGGTTTTGCAGAGTTGTTGGCTGAGGTTTTGCGGAGTTGTTGGCTGAGGTTTTGCGGAGTTGTTGGCTGAGGTTTTGTGGAGTTGTTGGCTGAGGTTTTGGCTGAGGTTTTGCAGAGTTGTTGGCTCAGTTGTTGTAGAGGTTTTGGCTCAGTGTTTGCAGAGTCTTTGCAGAGCTTTTGGCTCAGTGTTTGACAGAGCTTTTGGCTCAGTGTTTGACAGAGGTTTTGGCTCTGTGTTTGACAGAGCTTTTGCAGAGGTTTTGGCTTATTGTTTGCGGAGGTTTTGGCTCAGTTTTTGCAGAGGTTTTGCAGAGATTTTGACTGAGTTTTTGGCTCAGTTTTTGCAGAGTTTTTGCAGAGTTTTTCTAGAGATATTGCAGAGTTTTTGGCTCAGTTTTTGCGGAGTATTTGGCTCAGTTGTTGGTTCAGTTTTTGCAGAGTTTTTGGCTTAGATTTTGGCTCAGTAGTTGCAGATGTTTTGGCTCAGTTTTTTGCAGAGTTTTTGGCTCAGTGTTTGACAGAGTTTTTGGCCCAGTGTTTGACAGAGTTTTTGGCCCAGTGTTTGACAGAGTTTTTGGCCCAGTGTTTGACAGAGTTTTTGCAGAGATTTTGACTCAGTTGTTGGCTGAGGTTTTGCAGAGTTGTTGGCTGAGGTTTTGCGGAGTTGTTGGCTGAGGTTTTGGCTGAGGTTTTGCAGAGTTGTTGGCTCAGTGTTTGCAGAATATTTCTAGAGTTTTTGGCTCAGTGTTTGCAGAGTCTTTGCAGAGTTTTTGGCTCAGTATTTGACAGAGGTTTTGGCTCAGTGTTTGACAGAGGTTTTGCAGAGATTTTGGCTCAGTTTTTGCAGAGATTTTGGCTCAGTTTTTGGCTCAGGTATTTGCAGAGGTTTTGCAGAGATTTTGACTCAGTTTTTGGCTCAGTTGTTGGTTCAGTTTTTGCAGAGTTTTTGGCTTAGATTTTGGCTCAGTAGTTGCAGATGTTTTGGCTCATTTTTTTGCAGAGGTTTGGCTCAGTGTTTGACAGAGTTTTTGGTTCAGTGTTTGACAGAGGTTTTGGCTCAGTGTTTGACAGAGTTTTTGCAGAGGTTTTGCAGAGATTTTGACTCAGTTGTTGGCTGAGGTTTTGCGGAGTTGTTGGCTGAGGTTTTGGCTGAGGTTTTGTAGAGTTGTTGGCTCAGTTGTTGTAGAGGTTTTGGCTCAGTGTTTGGTAGAGGTTTTGGCACAGTTTTTGCAGAGGTTTTGCAGAGATTTTGACTCAGTTGTTGGCTGAGGTTTTGCGGAGTTGTTGGCTGAGGTTTTGGCTGAGGTTTTGCAGAGTTTTTGGCTCAGTTGTTGTAGAGGTTTTGGCTCAGTGTTTGCAGAGTCTTTGCAGAGCTTTTGGCTCAGTGTTTGACAGAGGTTTTGGCTCAGTCTTTGCAGAGGTTTTGCAGAGATTTTGACTCAGTTGTTGGCTGAGGTTTTGCGGAGTTGTTGGCTGAGGTTTTGGCTGAGGTTTTGTAGAGTTGTTGGCTCAGTTGTTGTAGAGGTTTTGGCTCAGTGTTAGCAGAGATTTTGGCTCAGTTTCTGCAGAGGTTTTGCAGAGATTTTGACTC